>NC_143013.1:125450868-125690868 GCF_055824585.1 Amblyomma mixtum
TCTCTTTCACGGCGAGCGAACACTTCTCGAAGTCCACGCGATCCTGGCGGACTGGCCGAGAAGGTTTTCGCCGGTCTTATATAAATGCCACACAGATGTGTCGTCAATTCACACAAGCTCATACATTACACGACGAATATTTTGCCTGTTTTCAACCATTGCAAATTTTCATGTTCTTTCGAAAATACAGCTGAATGGTTGTGCTTGTGTCACCCAGTATAACATCATCATAAATTTTGCAACAAGTTTACCTCAGCTAGGTCTGTAATAATTATCTTCTTTTCTAATTTTGCATTCTTTCATTTCGAAAGTGCGTCGCTGATGTTCCGTATTAACCCAAATTCATGGCGCAGACGTGGGCACCACATTGAAACGTTGTATAGGAGCTGCTATACATGTTCATACGTCAGCAGTAAAGCGCAACAACATAAACAAGCAACGATGTAACGCATATTAACACAGATTACACTGAACTCAAAATTTAAAACTCCGTTATTAACGTCTTCAGTGGAAATGCGAAATTAATGTAGTACAGTCGTAAGCACATCTGTCTCGAGCGCTCGCAGGACCTGCTTTTGTCTGCATGAGCGACGCCTACAAGAAACGGCTTCTATTTAGATTGCCTGCATCTGAGCACGTGCCAGCACACTGATGACACTTCCTTCACATTTTTCGCAACATTAAACCGCAGCCCGGATCGATTAACGATCACCGGTGAAGGCGCTTTAGGCCGGGACACCAAAGCCCGAATGACTGTTTTTGGCGCGCGCGTTTCAGCAAACGTTTTCCTGCAGCGCATATTTCGGTCTAACTAGCAGGCATCTGTCTGACATTTAGCTCCTAGGTCCTGAAGGAGTCTTACAGAAAACAGATGCTTGAATCACCTTTTTTACGCAAGCGACAAGCCTTTCTAATGACTTCAATACGACTATAGAATTAGAACTTCCTGCGAAACTAATTGAGCACTGCCAAGGGTGCCGTCATTGTGTTTTTCGAATATTACGGAGCACGATTGCTGGTATCGCCGCCGCCATCTGTGAGTTCAGTTCTTCGCGGGCGCAGGTAAGGCAAGTAAACACTTCTTTCCAGTGCTACGTCAATCCCTTCGTCTGTTCACGACGTTGTCACCTCAATGTGAGTACGAGGTCTGTTAGAAAAGTATCCGACCTTTGGCCGAAGAAAAAAAATTGGCATAACTGGAGCGTTGGAAACCTAATTACCTTCAAAGTAGTCTCCTTGCGACTCAACACACTTCTCCCAGATGTGCTGCCACTGTTGGAAGTATTCCGAAAAGGCCTTTTTCGGAATGGAGTTTAGCTCAGCTGTCGTCGCCGCCATAATGTGCACTCTTGTCTGAAATCGCGCTCCTTTCAATGACCTCTTGATTTTGGGAAACAACCAGAACTCGCAAGGGGCCATATCAAGAGAGCAAGAAGCCTGTTGAACTACAGGGGTCTGGTTTTTCGCCAAAAAAGTCTTAATCAAGTGCGAAGAATGTTCAGGAGCATTGTCGTGATGGATGCGCGAATTTCCTGTTGACCACAACTCCGGTCTCTTGCGCCGCGCAGCATCACATAGGCGACGGAGGACATCCCTGTTGCACTCTTTGGTGATTGTTTGACTCTGGGGCGTGCGTACTCGTGGTGTGCCACACAGCGAGAGTCCAAGAAAGCAGTCAGCATCACTTTGATGTTGCTGAGCATTTGGCAGGCCTTCTTTGGTCTTGGGGACGTGGAATGCTTCTACTGTGACGACTGGGATTTGGTTTCCGGGTCGTACCCGTATACCCAAGACTCGTAATCAGTGATTATAGTGTTTATGAAGTCGGGGTCACTGTTTGTGGAATCCAGTGTGTCCTGTGAGACTTCAACACGAAGCTTCTTTTGCTCCACCGTGAGCAACTTCGGCGCGAATTTCGCCGCAACTTTCTTCATCTTCATGGCCAAATCTTCGGTGATAATGGGATTTGCAGGAAAACTACTGATGTCCACCTCTTCCGCAATTTCTCGGATAGTCACACGACGGTCCCGCACCACCAGAGCGTTCACTTCGGCAATGACCTGGCCATTTCGCCATGTTGATGGCCGACCGGAGCATGGCTCACTCTCCACCGATGTGCGGCCATCTTTAAACCAGTTGTACTATTGCTTAATTTGTGTGCTGCTCTAAGCATCATCACCGAAAACCATCTAAATATTCCGAATGGTTTCCTCTTGGCTGTCGCCCCATTTCTGGCAAAATTTGATGCATCAGCGCAGCTTCTGTCGCACCGCCATTTTGCTTGCACTAAAAAACCGACGAGAGCACTGCGCACTACCTTACTCAAACGCTGCCTCCCAGCGACTGACGCTATCGGCAGCCGGGAAAAAATTCGTGCATGCGTACGACGGTTCAAGGTCCGCTGGTGCAAGCGCGCTTGTTTCATATCCATCAGGTGTTCGCAAAAAAAAAATAAGATCGGATATTTTGCTAACAGACCTCGTATATCAAATGCATTCTTGGTGCTGTTTGCGTGACGTGTATACACGCCAATGTTCTGACACATGCACACATGGTTTCCGTCCTCCATAAACTCCCTCGTCGTCGGCACTGGGACCGCTAAAGGATATTGCCCACCTGCTATCTCCGTCACGTGGCCTTGAGCCGTTACAGTGTGAGGTGGCACACACCAGGAGGAGGACAACGAACGGCTTTTCCCGGGAATGTGGGATTGAGCGCTAGGGCGGTTTTCCTATCCCTGCACATTGCGCCACGTCTCATTCAGACCGACAAGGAACTGGTCGAGTTGACGATTAATCGTTTGGTCCACGATTCGACCTATTTAAATGCGGGGTGCACAACCTTGGCCACTCATAAATTTCGCGCCAACAGTTTGCCTGAAAACTATGCGTGTCCTTATTTAGAGGACATCTACGAACAGAAAGCCGCAGGTGTCGCCATCGGTGCGGTACCCTGCCCACTATTCTACAGCACAGGCAATCCGGCCATGTTCTACGGCGGGATCGTCTTGTCCGTCAGCTTTTGTTGGCCAACGCGTTCGACCAAGAGGGTTCCCAATGGCGCTCCGGCGGGTGGATGGTCCATTCGCTCCTCAGCGCGAGCTCTCGGGCTGTCTTTAAGGCAATGAAAGATGATTTAAAGCCAGTTAAGGCGGCGACGAGGGATTTGATAACACAACTCAACTCAACATTTTAAGGCGAAAGCCTTTAATGCCTCATACTGCCGTTAGCAGACGCGTCGGAAGCCGTGTCGACAGGCGCGTCGGCAGCCGTGTCGCCAGACGCGTCGGCAGGAGTGTCGGCAGACGCGTCGGCAGCCGTGTCGACAGACGCGTCGGCAGATTCGTCCGCCTTTCGGCGTCACTGCTTAAAAAGCTCAATGTTCCAGCATGAATAAAGGCGCGTCTAGTGAATGCATGGGCTTCATAAATAAAATAAAAGGAGTAAAGTCACGAAAAGGAAAATAAAAATAAAAATAAGAAAATAAAAAATAAAAACACAGTAAAGTAAGACGTGAAAATAAAAATAAAAAACAATAAAATTAAGAAAAGGAGCAAAAAATAAATAAAAAAATGAAAAATAAAAAGTGAAAAAAGTGGTCAGGAAAATCTTTCGCCTTGCTGCGCTTTAGAGAGCCAAAGTGCCTCCTGACTTTTTTTTGCCCGAAATCCCAACGGTGCCCGCAGCTTACTCCTCATTCCTTGCCGCGGTTGTGAAGGTTGGGGTTCCAGCGCTGATAATCACTGAGCTCACTGAAGAGAAGGTATTAAGGAGAAAAACCTTTAATGGCTCATGCTCGTGATATCTGTCCGTGCGCTGGAATCATGCCAACTGTGGCCTCTCCTCCGCGCAGCGCCGCAAACTTCCTCCCCTCCCTAGCAACCGGAGTGCCGGTGGGGGAGCGTAGCTGTGCACAATAACCGTGTCGTCACTTCACCACCGCCTCTCCTTCGCCAGACGTCTGGTTCCAGTCGAGTGAGTGAGACCCATGGCTCCGAAGCGGCCCAGTGATTCCGCGCCAAGCGGTTCGGGGAAGCGGCAGTGGGTTGAGCACAAGCATTCGACAAGGACACTTTAGAATTTCGAAAGTGTCTCCGGTAATTTTTTTTATGACAACCTGCTACATGACGTGCGCTTTAAAAGACTGCATCAAAACTGTGTGCCATTTTTCGGCTTTTGGAAAGGCCTTCCGGTGCCGAGAAAAAACCAGGATTAACCGATAAAATAAGTGCTCGTTTTTCGACTGATGCGAGTATTTTTTTCACGTGAGGACATTTGAAATATGAAGACGTCACTATGAGCTTGTATGCCTAGAAATTACCACCGAGTGGACTCTGTTCACGCGGTAATTTTATTCCTCTTTTGTAGTGCATTAGGAAGCGGTGAGAAATGTGGAAGGCTTGGCTTGTTTCCACCCTTTTTTCTTTCCGTGTTCTCTGATCCGATGTGGGTGTCTTAAGACTCATAGGGTCTTCCACATGTTTTACGAGAGCTTTGCGCTTAGTTATGGTGTCGCGACGGTGAAATTTATTAGTAATCCCTATGAGAACTGAACTAAAAATTCTGCAATAATTTCCCCTTTAGCAATGAAACCTATATGGCTGCGCAGCATGTGCACCTGTCCTTATATTGGCCGGGCAATTGCGACACTTCTCGCGAAGCTCTTTTTGTAATCTGCTCATGCGGTTATTACGGCCGAAGCAGGAAAATCGAAGTTTTCTTGCAAAAAAATTCTACTATAGATACGGAAAGGTGCATTGTCACGCTGCGATTTCATTGCAGCTACCGAGAATGGTACCGCTTTGTATATTTATATGGAATGCAGACGTTCAACCAAATGCTACCTCTGCTTTTACGAGTTGCTGTTTTCAGAGTATGGCACTTTGTAGAAAATACATTTTGCAATACTACGCGAATTATATGTATTTTTCTCCTTTTAAGGTTTTCGAGAGGCAACCCATGTTTTAATTACGTGCATTCTGGCATTTTTGGACAGTGGGCAGTCATCTGATTAATATCTCTGGATCTTGTTGTATTCAGTGATCATAATGTTGTGTTGTTCGCGAAACTAAAAGCCAACGCCCGTCGTGATTCCCCAGCCCTGTGAGCCGCCGACTTTTCGTGGAGTACAAGACGAACACGTAGACGACTGGCTGGACTTGTAGGACCGGATGCCAGCAGTGAACGCCTGGGCCGACAGCCCTAAGCTTCGAAACGTTCATTTTGCATTCGATGGCCCCGCCAAAACGTGGTTTGAAAACCACGAATCTTCCCTCACGACCTGGGCGACCTTGAAGAAGCAGCTGTTGGGTACATTTACTAGCGTCATACGTAAGGAAAGACCGGAGGTCCTGCTGCAGTCAAGATATCAACAGCGAAACTGTGACTGCGTATGTATAAGACATGAAACTCTTTTTTAAGCGCACCAACCCCGACATGAATGAAGAAAAGAAGCTCCCCATCCTGATGCGTGGCGTGAAGGAGCAACTGTTCGCCGGCCTGATCCGGATCCTCCAAAATCCATCGCCGAGTTTGCAGCTGAAGCTTCAACCATCGAAAAGACGCTTGACGCCCGGCCCCGTCACTACAACCGACCACTTGAAGTACTGCTTTTTCTAGGCCACATCTTTAGTAAGGAGGGAGCCACATCTTTAGTAAGGAGGGAGTACGGCCAGACCCGCAGAAAACAGCTGCTATTGCAATGCTCCCGCCAGCGGCCCATAAGAATGCTGTGCGCAGATTCCTCGGACTGTGAGCGTATTACCGACGATTTGTCAAAAACCTTTTACGCATGGCCGGGCCACTGACCCACCTGACAAAGGCAGACGTGCCATGAAAATGGGAAGCGCTGCAAATGGAAGCCTTCAAGGTAGTTCAGCGTCGTTTACAGTCCCCACCGATCTTCGCGCACTTTGATGAAAACGCTGAGACTGAAATTCATACCGACGAAAATTGTGGGCGCCTAGGCGCTGTCCTCGTTTAGAAAACTGACGGAGTAAAGAAGGTCATCGCATACGCTAGCCGTTTCCTGTCCAAGACTGAGGCTAATTATTCTACAACTGAGTAGTGTCTTGCCTGATCTGGACTACGTCGAAATTCCGCCCCTACCTCTACAGACGACCGTTTAAGATGGTCAGTGGTGACCCCGCACTGTGTTGTCTTGCCAGTTTGAAGGACCCCTCCGGCCGCCTCACTGGATGGAGCCTATGCCTGCAAGAGTTTGACGTTACCGTCGTTTACAAGTCAGGGCAAAAGCAGTGTGACGCCGACTGCCTGTCACGAGCCCCTGTAGATGCCCCGCCGCCGGACGACGATGAGGACGCCTTCCTGGGACACATCAGTTCCGGCTCTTCTGGACAGCAGAAACGCTCGGACCCCGACGTAAAACGCCTCATCGAGTATTTCAAAGGCAATGTTTCTTCACCACCCCGTCTCGTTCAAGAGAGGATTGTCTTCGTTCTGTGTACAGAATGATGTCCTCGAGAAGATCTTCGCAGCGAACAAAAGAGCCTACATCCTTGTTGTACCCGCAAGAATGCACGAAAAATTTCTTCAGGCTTATTGAGGCTTCATACTACGAGCCGACAGCTGGACATCTCGGGTTTCTCGCACCCTCCGCGGCATTCAAGACAAGTATTACTGGTCCCGGCTGTCTGCCGATGTCGCACATTATATGAAAACCTGTGGAGATTTTCAACGATGAATGACCCCTCCAACCCAACCAGCAAGATTTCTGAACCCCCCCCCCCCCCCCCCCCAAGGCCCTTTCAGCAGATCGGCATGGACTTGCATGGCGCTTTCCCGAAGTCAACGTCTGGAAATAAGTCGACTATTATAGCGACCGACTACCTGGCCCGCTATGCCGAATCAAAAGCCCTACCGAACGGAACAGCAGGAGGAGTCGCCAAATTTTCGTATAGCGCATTCTTCTGCAACACGGCGCCCCCGATGTGCTCATCACGGACAGAGGAACAGCATTCATGGCTGAACTAACGCAAGCCACCCTGCGCTAAAGCCAATCCAGCCACCGGAGGACAACTGCATACCACCCGCGGACCGACGGACTGACCGAGCGCCTGAACAAAACCAGAACTTATATGCTCGCCATGTATGTCGATGCCGAACAGAAGACCTCGGACGTCATCCTGCCTTACATCGTCTTCGCCTACAACGCAGGAGTGCAGGAGACCACTAGGTGTTTATTTTTTCACAATCTGTTTTGCTTATTTCACGTCCCCTAATGATTTAAAGCATAGAGTCGATGCCTCTTTGACAGGAGACTAATGGCACAAATTTTTGTAGTGTTTGTAGTGTGCAGTCTAGAAAGCTGCCAGCACACCGCGCTATCGCTTTGTTTGTGGTGGAAGACGCGCCTAGATTTATCTTGATTGAGCGCATCCAGGTGAAGCCGAGTCTAGGTTGTTCCGGAATGTTCTAGTACGTTTCCAAGCTTTATCTCGAAAGTTCGCTATCAGCTTTAAAAACAGCATGGATGAGAGCAGCGGGCATTCTGTTCCACGCGAAACGTGCCACGCCGCCGCCGAGTGATTCCATTCGTCGCGGGGGCAATTCAGCCCAAATAAAGACTTTCGTGTAGAAGCCATTATTGGTGTTTTCCTGTTTGCCGGACTGCAGTCACTACTACGTGACAATATACTATACATAATGCAGTCGCTTCAGTGCCACCTTACAACAAGCAAGAGGGAGGAATTTCCGTAAAAAACATGCTGAAACCATCCGGTTCCCTTGAGTAGTTGCGGTTGATTAATACCCCAAGTACGGAAGGGCGTCACCTATTAGAGGCCTTCGTAATCGCTGCCTGAGAATTAAGGTTGTTGCTATTGTTACCAGAACATGGTAAGTACCACAAAGCAAATGACTGAAATGCACTGCAAATTTTGTGAGTATAGAAACCCTGCCAACTATTAGACGCCTTTGTCTCGCAGACTGTGGCTGCAGTTACCGGCTCCATAAACGGCGCGCACCTATGCTTCACCGTCAACGACCGCTTCTTCAGGTCGAGGGTGTACTGAGGGGCTGGCCTAGAAGATATCCGAGGGCTTCACGCCAGCACATCACAACACTGTCGTCAGTTCACAGACCCTCGTATATCGCACGATCAATAGTCTGTTTTCGTGATCTTTGCCGTGCTTCATGTTTCCACAGTATAGCTCGAGCGGGTGTTGTCGCGCAGTCCTGCCTATGATCATCTTTAAGCTTTGTAGCAAGTTTACCACGTTCAGCTGTTCACAAATAACAAATTGATACTTTTCATTCTTTCATTTCGAAAGAGAAGTGATCATTTATATCACCATCATATTATCCTAAGATGTTTACTAAGAAGTAGGCATCATTTTCAATGGCTGTGTTGATAGCTGTTATACGAATTGTTTGTAGCCGTGAGCCACCAAACGCAGAAACTTGCTGGGTAAAGAAGTAATGCACGTATACAGCGATAAAACTAAAGATAAAGAGGACTCATTAAAGGTGCACTGAAGAGGAATCTGAACTCGCCTTTTTGCCGCGGGAACTCAGTCTACACGTTCCGAGCATTTTTAGAAACTTCGACTGATTGCCCTGTGTGGCCGATTTCCCTAAACAAATCGAATTAACGTCCGGCTCCCGCCTTTAGTTTTGAATTCTCCCTCGTACGGTGGGCGGAGTCGACCAACGCGTGGAGTGCCTTTCAGCCAGCTCCGTGGAGGCTTTGATTTCGCTTTATGTTGTTTTTTAGGCTTCCCTGAATAAATAGTTTCATTCATTGATAATATAGCCGCAAAATAAGCCCACAGAAATAAAAATACGCGCGGACTATTTGCTTCTGCGGATTACTACATATTACTCCGCCGATGGCAAAGCGGCAAGCCGCCACGGGACTGGGTGAAAGGCAC
Organism: Amblyomma mixtum; assembly: GCF_055824585.1. Taxonomy (NCBI): domain Eukaryota; kingdom Metazoa; phylum Arthropoda; class Arachnida; order Ixodida; family Ixodidae; genus Amblyomma; species Amblyomma mixtum. The sequence continues at coordinate 125,459,759 of NC_143013.1, forward strand.
TCCGCGCGTTGGTCGACTCCTCCCACCCTACGAGGGAGAATTAAAAAAAAAGGCGGCAGCCGGACATTAATTCGATTTAATTAGGGAAATCGGTCACATAGGTCAATAAATCGAAGTTTCTAAGAATGCTCAGAACGTGTAGACTGAGCTCCCGCGGCAAAAAGAAGAGTTCATATTCCTCTTCAGTGCACCTTTAAGAGAGCATATTAGCAATATGCGAGCATGAGGATAATGTAATCGAATAAATTACAACTAATTGGGCTTAACGCTGAATTTCAGTCCGACTCTCGCTGATTCCTATATTTCCTCTCGAGCGTAGTATGTAACTTGGTGGTGAGTACCGTAGCCGATAGAGGTATTCGATAGGGGACCGGCCAGAGTTAACTCCCAGCCCAGTTGGTTCTCTTACTTATGCTTTTTGCTTGCATTCATTAGCGCGCCCGTGCATAAAAGTTTCAAACTAAATAAAATTTTGGACGCTTAACAGAAGAAGCCACACGCCGGCTTCAGCAATACTTACTGGTGCTTACATCTGTCAAGCTTTCGAGACGTTCAAATGCCCGAACATGTTGTGCCGGCTTCGACCTCCTTTCCTGGATATATGGATTTGCTGCTTTTTGTTTGATCACACGAAGCATTAGTTAGTCAAGTTCTATTTGTTAAGGTTGCGGCTCGAACAAAAGATTATGATAAATATGACGGCCAAGCGCTGAGGCTAGGCTAATAATTTGGGCACGCGGAAGCCTAGCCGTGGCTCTGCAAATGTCAATTGGGCATATCATGGTCTTGAAAGAGAGATGAAATGAAGACACCTAAGCTCCATTCTTTGCAATGAAGCGCTAGATTAGAGCCAGAGTCTCACCTAAGCTCCAACTCAAGGGTATGACGTCATAGCTTTAATGGGTTCCTTGAGCGGCCTGGGGTCCCCTTTGCATATCCCTTAGAAGACATGCATACTGTTCTTTATTTATTTACATATACGCTTTTGTACCTTAATTTTGATTATTTTTTCGAGAAGGTACTCAAGGCCTCCGTTTGAATAAGTCGAACGAACGTTCCTCTCTCTTCCAGAGTAGCGCGCCCGCCTCATGACTCAAGGGTCAGCGGTTGGTGTTTCGGCTCGAACATTTTTATTTTCAGCACAGTTTTTTTTTCCTTATTGAGCGGGCACTACGTAATGATGCAGAATGTCCTCGCCCCCACATTATATAATGTAACTTTTATACCTCTTGTCCGAGCCCTAGAGAAAATTCCTTCTGTGCGCGTCCTTGCGTACGCCGACGACATAACCTTGTGGTCCTGTAATCCAGATGCGTCTGTGCAACAGTCGGCGCTTCAGCAAGCGCTGGATGCCTTAACATCACGACTACCCCCTTTGGGTCTGACCCTCTCGTGTACTAAATCTTGTTTCATTCGCATTGGCAACAGAAGAGGCTTACGGAAAGCAGCACCTTTTACCTTAACGGTAGATAATTCTCCAATTCCTCAAGTTGAAAGTGTGCATGTTCTAGGTCTTCTACTTCATACATCTGGGACTGGGACTCCGTGGCTAAACGCGACCCGTAAATCGGCTCACGCTACTCTCGGTCTGATTCGACGCATAGCTATGCGCTCTGGCGGAGCGCGTTTTGATACTGCCCGTCAGCTCGTGCGCTCCATCCTTCAGCCGCGGATAGTGTACCAAGCGCAATTTCATCGCCTCACCCGCCGACAGTGGGACTCCCTTGAATCAATCAATCGGGAGGCTATGCGCGCCATAACTTATCTTCCGCGTATCACACCCATACCCATTTTGCAAGAGTACGCTCAACTTAATACATTGAGTGAACTTATCGACCAGCGTGAGGCAAACAGAGCACGCAAGATGTCGCTTCAGCGTCATCGTTTACAGACTCTTCCTCCATGGTCATACTGTCAGCCCACAGACAATCGCCCCTCTGCTTCGACGCCGATATCAGCCGCCCATCTTCCTTCAGGGTGAATAATATACACCGATGCATCACACACAGCAGTGCAGGGAGTTACTGCAGTTTACAGTCCCTCACATCCTCATCTCAACTACTCCCGCGCTACATATAGCACGGATACTTGCTCCCCCCTGGCCTTGGAGCTTCAGGCGATACACAATGCCATTACTTCCCTTCCACTCGTACCTACTTTCGATATTGTACACATTTACACCGACTCCCTTGCCGCCCTTAAGCAGCTTAAGGCTGTCCGGCGCACATTCCAAGTTACACAATCCATTCACCAACTTTGCACAAAATACCCCTGTCCTGTGCGTATCCACTGGATTCGCGGGCATGCCCATGATCCGCATAATATCCATGTGGATGCAATGACACACCTTGACACATCCGATATCCTGCCACCTTCCCCTCTTCCCTCAGATCCGTTCCTGTCCCATGTTTCCGAGAAACAGTCTTTGCGTCAGCGAACACGAGCTCTAATTCCTCCGTGTTCGTACCCTCTCCCACGGAGTCTCACTCGGGAGGAGGAGGTATCTGTGCGCCGGATTCGGACAGGAGCGGCTCTGACTCCTTCTGTGCGTCATCGGTGGCGTGACAAACGTTACGAAGTCACAGACAAGTGTCCCCATTGTGGTGCTGCGCCCGACCAGTGTGATGAACAACACTTGCTGTGGACTTGCCCGGCTACAGCTTCCGTGAGACGACGTTTACTAAGAAAGGTTGGCCTGCGATGGGACGTTGCAGACGACTATACCAAGTGGGCTCTAGATAATCGCTATATCACGAACTTTTGCCGCTTTTTAAGCGAGGCTTGTTTGCACTCCTTTTTATAACTTTTTTTTTTCATTATGCCTGATGGCAAACAGCTCGAATAAAAAAAATGCAGAATGAGGTCAGGACCCTGTGGAGCAATGAGGAATTCGGTTGTGACGACATCCCTTTTGGGCTTAGTGATCTCTGTTAGGTGTTTGAATTATCTGCACGAGGGAACCTTATTTTGGCGTCGTGGCCCTGTCGACTAATCCCGATTTTTTCGCAACGACAACGGCCGTTACGAAGACGGGTTTTTCACTGAAGGCATCCCTTATAACTTTTATCTGGCACGGAAAATTTCGTCCCGCCTCACTGCATCTCCAAGTCCTGGGGCCCTGCTGCCGCTGTTGCTATGCTGACCCGGTCAATCAGCTTGCGCTGCTCCGCCCTGGTCTTATAGTCACGGTGGAGGAACAGATAATCTCTGTGCAAAAACATCGCCTTTGTACGCTTCTTAACTTCTGATGATCACAATGATAAAACTTCATTTCATCAAGGATCAAATCAAATCAGATCTTTGAGTGGTCTCAGGTATTTCTCTTCTCCTCCTTCACCCTGGGGATCCGGGCAATTGCGAGCTTCAAATCCCGATGGGCCCGCTTTTGGTTTTGAGGGTCTGAGCCGAGGGTGCTATCCACCCAGTATTACTTGGCAAGAGAGACCCGTTGGAGCAGTGTTCCCAGTGCATTCGTATAATATATCAGCTATAACGGCCATTGAATCTGGTTTTTAGAGAATAAGATCCGGAATAAACGATGAACCATTTGCATGATTTGGGTTGAGTATCTCTCTGGAGTTGCCCCCTTGTTGCCTTTTAAGCTCTGAATGAGATTTGTCGGGGGGGGGGGGGGTGGATAGCACATTCTATCATTTCGGTAGTGCATATTTAGTTCGTGGCACGTAAGCACATTCTCCTTTTCTTCCGCGATTATTGAATGCTGCAGAAAAAGAAGCCGCTGATGTATCCAATATGTCTCTTCCAAATATGTACAAATATTTTGCTACTCATACTTTTCTTTTTTTGTGTGAATGAACGCACAGATCTATCCTTATGTTCAATTGTTTATGTTCGACTGTTTATTGTTCGACTGTTTATTGCCCCACTCTGCTGCTGTATACACTGTAAGGGGGCGGAGGATTTTTCAAGCCGCAAATGTACGGCTTTTCCCTCCGCCTCCTTCCACTTCTTTGTGGTGAATAAAACTTGTATGTATGTATGTATGTATGTATGTATGTATGTATGTATGTATGTATGCATGTATGTATGCATGTATGTATGCATGTATGTATGCATGTATGCATGTATGCATGTATGCATGTATGCATGCATGTATGCATGCATGTATGTATGCATGTATGCGTGTATGTGTGTATGTGTGTATGTATGTATGTATGTATGTATGTATGTATGTATGTATGTATGTATGTATGTATGTATGTATGTATGTATGTATGTATGTATGTATGTATGTATGTATGTATGTATGTATGTATGTATGTATGTATGTATGTATGTATGTATGTATGTATGTATGTATGTATGTATGTATGTATGTATGCATGCATGCATGCATGCATGCATGCATGTATGTATGTATGTATGTATGTATGTATGTATGTATGTATGTATGTATGTATGTATGTATGTATGTATGTATGTATGTATGTATGTATGTATGTATGTATGTATGTATGTATGTATGTATGTATGTATGTATGTATGTATGTATGTATGTATGTATGTATGTCAGGTTTTGGGAACCCACAGCTCGGGCTAATCGTGGGCTGCCTCATTCCGAGGACGGCATGAATTCGCAAGGACTCATACACTTTCAATTTCGCGGTGTACATTACGTATATTTATAATCTTGCTGCTCGCTGTACAATTCAGCCTGCTATCCGTAAAATTCCTAATCCCAGTTTTTGTTCGCTAAATATACATGTAGGCCCGGTGGATCTGATTGCGAGAGATATAGCCGCTACCTCCGCATCCATAGGCCTAATGTTAACTGGCGGCACATAGAGGTCTGCCGAGATAGTTAAATACCTATTGCTAAGGCCTCTCCATCCACGTGCTCCGCCGCATCGACATACAATGCTCCTTCTTACCCTGCATCGTGTCTGAGAAGTGCCTTGGATCTATTTACTCTTCTCTCTTTATGATTCTCCGAGTGTGCGTTTTCGGGTATGCGTTTGACTCGGATATGTTTGTATATCTTGGATAGGATTCTATAAGTCTATTTTTCCTGTTTACTGACGTGTGGCCATCCAAGCCTGGCAAGGATTGTTCTGTAAGTAACTGAAGTGGTTTTTGAGGAAAGGAAATGGCGCAGTATCTGTCTCACATATCTCGGTGGACACCTGAACCACACCTTAAGAGAAGGGAGGAAGGTGGGAGTGAACGAAAAAAAGAGACAATGTTTTACCATTTTTGTTTTTGATAAGTGCTCTTTCTGTGATTATAAATGCGCTTCTTTAAGCTCTATCACAGTGTTGTGAACGCGTAAGCGCTTTAATTTTTCCGTTGACATGCACACATGAAGGTTTAAAGTTGCTTTGTATGCTTGCTTGCTAATGCTCTCTGCCTGGAATGTCTCTGTAATTGAAATGTAGATAGGGTTTGCAATATATAAGGCGACTCACTATGACTCACTATATAGCCCGACTAACTGATCTCTTCTATAGCAGTTTCTGTAAAGAGTGCAGACTGGAGAACTTATGGTTAATCGATGTATTCCTGCGCGGCGCGGCATTTTACCGTGCGTATAGAGAAATGTAGATGCTTTCTTGGCGCATCTATATTTGCGCCAAAGGACCAAACCGGAATCGCACGTGGTTCCTCTAATGGGCGCCACGATTAAAACTTAGAAGACGGGCGACACTCTAGGTCTCCCTCTGCGATTACGCAGAGAGCTGCAGAATCTGCGATGGCTCGTGTTAATTAAATCAGTATAGGATGTGTGGTGTGACTGCCTTTTGGTGCCCGCAGAGAGAACGGACGGTGCTGAACTACTCTTGCAACCATAGGGAGTACATGCACTAATTAAAGGAAGTGTCTTTTTGGAGCTGCCGCCGACTGATTTGTGCTTCACTTCGAGTTCTGTATGGGAAGAATTTTTTCAGAAGAATGGCCTGAGGGGCGAGTTGGTGCATGATGAAATGAACCGCGGCGAAACAAGAAGAACACAACAAGAACACAACACTACCAACTGTTTTATTGCATGGAAAGGAGGCATATTTAAACATACAGCTCAGGCATGACACTAATCGCATTATCGCTCAGAACCCAACACGTGGAAAAGAAACAGCAACATCAGGATAAAGAAAGAAGAAAAAACCTTAAACCTCTGCAGAAAAAAACAAAAATTTTGTTAACAGAACTTTGAGCAGGCCATCTCGTAGCAAAAGCAGTCAAACAATCGTAGCAAAAGCAGAGTCGAACAAAAGAAGCAAAAGCAGTCAAAAAAATAAAAAATACAATCGTAGCAAAGGAGAATCAAACGTATTAAGCAAAAGCAGTCAGAACCCGAAAAACAACAAAACGGAAAGCAAAAAACAGTAACGAAGTTAACAACCCGCCTAAAACAAACAACAGACGGCCGCTAGAAATGCAGGGCTGAAAAGATGCACAGCACATGGCGTTACAAAAAGCTGTCAAGAAAGGACACTTCATTTCTACGGAGGGATACTGAGGAGTCGCTAACACAAGTGCTTCCCTTCTTATTGATCATAAAGGCCTCAAGAATTTCGCGTACCACCTGATCGCGACTCCTGCCGAGAATCCTTATTCCGTTAAGCACTGGCTCACACTTGCAATCTTTACAGTGTAGGGGCAAATTCGACCCGCCTCCGTTTTCTAACGACTTTTCGTGTTCCCGTGTCCTGTCGTGAATGCAGCGACCTGTCTGGCCTATATAGACCCCCCCGCACGTCAGTGGGATTTCGTACACCACTCCGACGGCACAAGAAACGTAATGCTTGCCGTACCTCTTTCCGCACATGGCTTTCTTCTCTTCGCTGATCCGCGAGCATAACCCGCTCAGCTTTCTTGGCGCAGAGAAAACGACAGGAACGTCGTACCGGCCAGCAACTTTCTTCAAGTTGTGCGCCACACGGTGTATATAAGGGACCACTTGTGGTCGCTTTGATCCCGGCTTAGCATGGAATTTTTTCTTCTTTCCTTTCATTTTTTGAAGGAGGGTCTCCGCTACGCTGCAAACAACAGAACACGGGAAGCCAGCCACTTGAAGCCTTTCGATCTGATTGTTAAAGCTAGCCTCAGCCATGTGAGCACAGGACTTAAGCAATGCGGACTCGAGGCAAAGTGAAGCGATCGCCCTTTTTACTGTCTTAGAGTGCGCTGATCCGTACGGAAGAAGTTCCTTTTTTGCTCGTGGGGAATACATCCAATAAACACATCCTTCTAAAATCTTGATATTAATATCTAAAAACTGGAAGCTGTTGTTGTCAGGAAGTTCGTGAGTAAAAGCCAGCCCTTTTCCCTGTTGTCTGAAAAGGGATAAGATTCTTTCCACTGTGCTGGGGAGCGTCAATTGCCGAGTTAGTACTTTTTAGTATTACCAAGAAGTCGTCCACGTATCTAAAAATTCGCAGGACTGGGCCACTGTCAAGGGAAGAAGCTAAAGCAATGTGGAAGATTTATTTTACTCAGTTACTCTTAGTGACCTTTTCAAATCCGTACGGGAGTGCATTGAATCTAATGGGGCCATCGCATTTCAGAACTCAGCTGGACTAAGTGTTGACAATTTTTTATCACTTCTAGAATTTTACCTAAGGTCTACGTTTGTTTGCTTTGAAACTGAAATGTACTTGCAGAGAAGAGGCATCTGCATCGGTTCCTGTGTCTCCCCTGCATTGTGTAATATATTTTTATCAACTATTGACCGTGCTTTAGCTTCTTCCCTTGACAGTGGCCCAGTCCTGCGAATTTTTAGATACGTGGATGACTTCTTGGTAATACTAAAAAGTACTAACTCTACATTGACGCTCCCCAGCACAGTGGAAAGAATCTTATCCGTTTTCAGACAACAGGGAAAAGGGCTGGCTTTTACTCACGAACTTCCAGACAACAACAGCTTGCAGGTTTTAGATATTAATATCAAGCTTTTAGAAGGACGTGTTTGTTGGATGTATTCCCCACGAGCAAAAAAGGAACTTCTTCCGTACGGATCAGCGCACTCTAAGACAGTAAAAATGGCGATCGCTTCACTTTGCCTCGAGTCCGCATTGCTTAAGTCCTGTGCTCACATGGCTGAGGCTAGCTTTAACAATCAGACCGCAAGGCTTCAAGTGGCTGGCTTCCCGTGTTCTGTTGTTTGCAGCGTAGCGGAGACCCTCCTTCAAAAAATGAAAGGAAAGAAGAAAAAATTCCATGCTAAGCCGAGATCAAAGCGACCACAAGTGGTCCCTTATATACACCGTGTGGCGCACAACTTGAAGAAAGTTGCTGGCCGGTACGACGTTCCTGTCGTTTTTTCTGCGCCAAGAAAGCTGAGCGGGTTATGCTCGCGGATCAGCGAAGAGAAGAAAGCCATGTGCGGAAAGAGGCACGGCAAGCATTTCGTTTCTTGTGCCGTCGGAGTGGTGTACGAAATCCCACTGACGTGCGGGGGGGTCTATATAGGCCAGACAGGTCGCTGCATTCACGACAGGACACGGGAACACGAAATGTCGTTAGAAAACGGAGGCGGGTCGAATTTGCCCCTACACTGTAAAGATTGCAAGTGTGAGCCAGTGCTTAACGGAATAAGGATTCTCGGCAGGAGTCGCGATCAGGTGGTACGCGAAATTCTTGAGGCCTTTATGATCAATAAGAAGGGAAGCACTTGTGTTAGCGACTCCTCAGTATCCCTCCGTAGAAATGAAGTGTCCTTTCTTGACAGCTTTTTGTAACGCCATGTGCTGTGCATCTTTTCAGCCCTGCATTTCTAGCGGCCGTCTGTTGTTTGTTTTAGGTGGGTTGTTAACTTTGTTACTGTTTTTTGCTTTCCGTTTTGTTGTTTCTCGGGTTCTGACTGCTTTTGCTTAATACGTTTGACTCTGTCTTTGCTACGATTGTTTGACTCTGCTTTTGCTACGAGATGGCCTGCTCAAAGTTCTGTTATCAAAATCGTTTAGTTTTTTCTGCAGTGGTTAAGGGTTTTTTTCTTTTTTCTTTTATCCTGATGTTGCTGTTTCTTTTCCACGTGTTGGGTTCTGAGCGATAATGCGATTAGTGTCATGCCTGAGCTGTATGTTTAAATATGCCTCCTTTCCATGCAATAAACCAGCTGGTAGTGTGCGGATGTGGTGTCCCCTCTCTTGTTGTGTTCTTCTTGTTGCGCCGCCGTTCATTTCAAGAATTTTTTCCTTCGTGAATTAGGCTGAAATTTCTTTGTGCTCAGGTCGGACACGGTGGTTCAAGACTGAGTCAAGGAGCGGGCCGGACAGGTCGCCTAACGACACCGTCGGACAGCCACCTGGCGTCCGGCCCAGAACAGGAGCCCACCGCGGGGAAGGGAATGTCACGCGAACCCGTGTCTAAAACATCTTTTTGGGAGCTTACCTCCTCCTCCTCTTCTAGGTCTCACTTCCCAGAAGACCACAGTAGGCCTGGCGGCATACAGCTGACTGTTTCGAAAGCGAAATCCGCAACCACAGTTCTTTAAACGCTATCTGCTCATTTTGGATTATTTTCTCCTCAGCCTTTACGTCTCTTGATAGCAGCCAATGCAAGTGTAATTTTTTTTAAGCGAAAACTTCACTTCGCTAGGTCCAAGCCGTTCGAAGTGTCGCGCGCACCCTGCTCTTTCCTCCAGTTTCGTTCGATTCAGTATATGCGTGTCATTGCTTCACTGAGAGCAGTTTGGCCATCCACAAGCGACTAATAAATCGTTCCTGGCCCCATTCCAGGCGCGCTGCTGTGGTCTCAATCCCCTCTTTACCAAGAAACCTTGAGAGCTGTCTAGTTGAGTTAATGTTCCATCGTTTTGGACATGGCAGGAAACTGACGGCTGTTTTTATTTTCGAGAAGGAAACACGGACAAACCTGTAGGGGAGGCTCAACCATAGAACCTCTTTATCTTTGTGGTGTAGCGGTGGACCAGCCGGGTACAGTGCATCCGGAGCTCGGCATGTTCGTGCTACAATAAGCAGTGCCGCGTTGAAAAGTATACAACAAGTCCTACTACGACGACTACTCCTTTCACCTGAAAGTAGTTTAACCCGGGCTCATAGAAGAAAATTGATCGACGGATACCTGCTCCTGGGGGGTACATGCGCTACTTTACGAGGGTACTCGGAGGTTCATTGGTATATCGCTATCGACCGAATCCTTTCTTGGTCATGTGAGGTTAAAAAGCGTCGCGATAAAATTGCTGCATCAGCATAAATGTTCGCGTGCACTGCGGTAACGTGATGTTGGAGGCACTGTCGCTCAGTAATAGTAATATTGCTTTGGAAACCGTAAATTGAAGGAACCCTGCATTATTATCTGTCAGATCTGCAAAGAATGTCTGTCGCGAGCGTCAAAGCACCGAAAGAATTGTGGGAGAAGTGTCTTTGGGTCAGTCTCTGCCTCCTGAAGGGATCCTCTTTCCTGTGAACTCAAGAGGAACCGTGGTATTTACCACTGGATGCCATCATTTCCTTGGAGAATATGCGTAATCCCCCCGAAATCTACCTAATACAAAGAAGCACTTAATTTATCAATTTGATATAAAATACATGAACTCTGGCATGGGTCGAGCCCTGCAACTCATTCGCCGTTCTTCTCTCACCTAGCTCCTAAGACTGCGTACTGTATTGGTAGATAATATGTAAGGAACAGAATTCTAACCGCGATACTCCAAGCTCCTGGGAACTGCATGGTGGAAAAGTACTCACAGGAGAATGAGGTCCCCACAGACGCCTTATATGCGTCATATGTATCCATGGGCAGATGCGCTGGACAATAGGTGATATCCACAGACTCAAAGCTACTCAACAAAGCCTTTCATGCAAGCTTAGAAGGATCACTCAGCAGCCAGTGTTGTGTGACAATGAATATTTAAATCACATACCCAGTGTAACAGGGCACTGTATATGATTCCATCGGAATCCAACTCACTGTGGCGTTTAGGGGCTCGAAAAGAGGAACGGAGCACCTCGTAAATGGCTCCGGCTTAGAAAATTTGGAACTTTTATTTACAGAACCTGACTCGTCCTCAATGGCGACAAAACACGCTTATAAAAAAGAGATCGCCTTTGGAACTTGCCATCTCGTCCACCGTTCCTCCATCCTCGTTGTTTGCACCAAAAATCTTGACTTCCGCCTACACTTCCTCGCCATCAAGAATGTGTATACCGCCATCTGCGACTGAACGCCACGTTCTCAAGCAGCTTAAGATACCGTGTAGGACAAGCTACCAGACTCCGTAGTCATAAATGTGGCTCATTTGAGACAGTGAAGCGTATTATGTTAGAATGCTGAGCTTATGAATTCGTGCCAGCGTGCTATGAGGCTCCACTTCGTAGCAGCACCGCGCACCGAACTCTTTAATTCCATATCTCGAGGACAGCAAACTAACTCACAAACTTTGAATACTTTCGACCCCGCAAGAAATGTTTTTGCGGTGGAAGGACCTTTTTGTTTGCTAACCACAAGGCACTGTATTTCTATGTTAACCTGAAAATATTTTTGCTTTCTTCTTGGATGCGCGTACATCTGGATTAAATTACCGCTTCTCTTTGTTCATGCTTTTTCTGTTTTATTTAACATTTTCTGTGTTCTTCTCTTTCCGAACTTCTCTCCTCCAAACAGGATTTCATATCAGCCCATTCAAATGCTTGTTAAAGTATCTGTTCTTCATTGAAGCCCCTCTCTCTCGCTCAAGAGCGTGCCGTATTCGTGAGTGTGCGTGCATTGGCCGGCAACCCAGCACCGTCATATGGGACAACTATGCAGTAAAAACGTGAATTTCAACCATATTCAGTGACACTTCGAGAAAAGCGGAGTTAAATAATGAAAAGGCCAGTCCTTCCTCTGTTTCACTGCTCTAGAAACATCGGCCTCTTCCAGAATTTTCCAAAAAAGTTGTGCTCTTAGTCACCTAAAGGGGCTCTAAATTATTCCCGCTTCTCATCGTCATCATCATCACCCTGACTAGGCAAACACTGGAGTGCAAAGGCCTCTCTCTCCCTTATCTCTTTAATTAGCCCTATCCGTTGCCACCTGCGGCCTCCGTATCCCCGCAAACTTCTAAATCTAATCCGCCCACCTAACCTTCTATCGCCCCTGCTACCCTTGACTTCTATTGGAACCCACTCCTTTACCCTCATGGATGAGCGGTTATAGTGCCTTTTCATTACATGCCCGGCTAGAGCCCATTTCTTTATCTTGATTTCGACTAGCATGTCTTTAGCACGGGTTTGTTCCCTTATCCACTCTGCCCGCTTCCGGTCTCTTTAACGTTACACCCATCATTTTTCTTTTCATAGCTCGCTGCGTTGGGCTTAAGTTAAAGAGACCCCTTTTCATTAGCCACCACGTTTCTGCCCGTAGGTGAGTTCAGGTAAGATACAGTTGTTGTATACTTTTCTCTTGAGGCAAACTGGTAAACTATCAATCATGTTATAAGAACACCTGCCATATGCGTTGCATCCCATTCATATTCTTCTAATTATTTGCCTCTCATGATCCTGATCTGCGGCCACTACCTGCCCTAAGTAGACATAATCCCTTACCACTTCCAGCGCGTCACTGGCATTTTTGAACTCCTGTTCTCTTGCGAGACTTTTGAACATTGCTTTGGTTTTCTGCATGTGAATTTTTAGTCCCACCGTTCTGCTTTCTCTGGCTAACTCATTCTTTAAAATTTGAAAGATATTATAAGAACCGTTAGACGAAGCATGTAAACAACTCTGTAAAGTCTGCGGCTCATTTATGATCTTCAATATCGTCAACAGGACTACGCCCACTGCAGCGCAAAGGCGCATCCTAAGACGCTTCAGTTAACCCTGTCCTTTGCCAGTTGTGGCCACCGCATCCCCGCAAAGTTCTTCATGTTATCCACCCACCTAACTTTCTGCCGCCCCTGCTACGCCTGTTCTCTGTTGGAACCCACTCTGTTATCTCAACGAAGCTGCGGTTATATTGCCTTCTCACTGCGTGCATACCCAAGCTTGTGTCTACCCATAGCCTGAGTGCTGCAGAAAAAAAGAACACTTCGTTATCTCTAAGATTTTTTACAACAAACGCCACTTCTGACAATGAAGTGGCGTAGGCTAAAAGCTTTCCAGTGTTCGCTAGCAGCTGCCCGAAATATCTTATAACACTTCTCTGGGCACAGGAGTATCACGTGTGTGCCACACAAATGCGATTTCTTCACGTTTCACAGTTGTCAACACAAAGGCCATCCTCTCTAAGCGGCAGTACATTCTGCTAAATACCAACAAGCTGTTTACCTGCCACCATGAGTTAATATTATTTCCTTCAAATTGTGAGAGTAGTGTCGAGTATCTTTTTCTTTCGTTTGCCGATTACTTTCTGCTCGAACCTCCCCCCCCCCCCCCCCCCCCCCCCTAATTCATTTCGGTCCCGAAATGATGACACGATCTGAAATTTTCCTCCAGTTTGCCGACGCCTGCTTCCACTGCGGTTCGCCGCTAGGGACGCCAATTACTGTGAGCACGTCTCCGTATCCCTGTGTTGTCAGCAACAACTACATTTGTGACACTGAGGAACGTCCCTCTCACCTACCCGTCAGGCGCTCGTTAATGTTGTCCTCTGGTAGAGGTGCACATACCAAGAGTGAGGGATTTTGCGAAGTGGCGTTGAAAATTCATACAGGAGGAATAATAAGACTTAGGTTTGACACTCAGTCGTGAAATTTTGAGTTCAAAGTTAACACAACCATAATAAACGAAGGAACTTCCCTGAAGAAATAATGTAATCACGAAGAGAATGGCACTCTGGTTTTGCGGCACATCCTCTGGTGCTTCCCTTAAGCGAGGGTATATCCGGAACAGAAGGAGGAAACCTTAAGCGAGTGAAAGGGAACAGAAGAAATTTAGAAAGTTATTCAGTGTCACCAGACGGCGCACAAAGGTTCGACATAGACAACTATGATCGGAGCACGTCCTGATTTAAACCTTGTATTGCGCAACGCAAAATGGCCATTAACAACTCGCGTTGTCGTTAAATGCACATACCCCTCACCGGGGGATCGGCCATGAAGCGAGAGGATGTTGTGCCAAAGTTGTTGTTGTTGTTGTTGTTAGCCTTTGAAATGATCGCACACACCCACACTGGGGGATCGGCCAAGAATCGGGAGGTAAAGTTTGCTGTTCACCTGTACATTGTAAAGGCAAAAGAAAAGCACTCGGGAGAGCAACTCCACGGGAGTCTACCACAAGGAGGGCAGCAAGTGAAAAAAAAAAAGGTAGGAGTTTGGATTGGATAGAGAGAGAGGAAAAAACAGCGATTAATTCGAAAGGTAATAAAGCATAAAAAAGAAAATACTGTAAGCTTTAGCAATGCAGTCGGTGAGATTCCAGCAAGAAATTTTAAACAGCTCCACAAAAAGACCTGTGGGTGAAGCAAAGCGTGGTGGCGCCAAATTGTAACGAGATGGGCTGCTAAAACTGAGGCCAACATGCTGCAAGGGCAACTCCAGCATTCTTCTTCTCAAAGAGATGAAACGACGACAATGGAGCCAAAAACGATCGATAGATTCAGGCTAACGGCAAAATGCACGGAGGGGAAATAACGCCAAACCAGACCTATGCAGACAGAAATTTAGAGGGGGGATACGGCAGCGCAACCTCGTGAGATATACTTCTAGCTGCCGAGATTGAGAAATTTTCCTGCTTCGGGAATATTTCAGATGCTGATATTCCGCCGATGTTAAAAGTACTGTGTCTTGCGCGCTTAATAACGCTCGTCGCCGGAACCTAGATACGCTGTAGCCGGAATGATGGGCAACACGGGGCCGCTTAGGGAAGCCTTTGCGAGGTTATCTGCGATCTCTTTAACTGTCACGCTGCTGTGTCCAGGTATCCATATCAAATGAAAGAGGCTCAAATGCGAAGGAAGGAGCGATAAAAAAAGTGCTTAAAGTGGGACAGTCAACATGCGATGCGAGGGACGAACACAAGGATAAAGAATCGGTAATTACTGCCACTGCAGTAATAGAAGGATCAAGCCTGCGTGAAGCAAGTACTACTGCCAGAAACTCGGCTTGGAAAATAGGGGTGAAATCCGGAACGCGCAGCGAAAAGGACTAGTCTAAACTCGGACAGAAAATTCTCACCCCTGCCTCTTCGTTGCACTGAGAGGCGTCGGTTGCTATTGCAATTTTTGGAGGTATGACCTTAAACGATCTTTTAATAGTCCATTTAGAATACGGGGTTGCTGTTGTTGTTGTTGCTTTGTTGGCATGGCACATACCCACGACGGGGGATTGGCCAGGGTTCAGTGAGGAGAGCGCAAAGACGGTAAATTGGTGACAAGCTAATGGATTACCTTTTGTTGCCAAGCTAATGATTTAACTTTGGGTAAGTATTCCGAGGAAATAAAGATGAAATTATAGATTAAAAAAAATATGGGAAAAATATGAATTGTAAAAAATAACCGGGTGGTAAAAGTTTCTGCTCTTCTTTCTTTTCGTCTTCGTGTACACATGCAGCGTGGATCGCATGCATCCACTCGCCTCGCTGCCTCCTAATTGCCTCATTTGCGTAGTAAACGAGTTTTTCTCGACAATATTTACATCATTCTGCTTTTTTAGATATATGTGGACCTCTCAATTTGCGTTCTTCATCGTGCACTTTATAACTGAAGAATCTATCTCACTTTGGCACTAAGGTGTACCATTTCGTGAGCGCGCACTGTTCTTCATAAAAATCATCATCAGTGCCATACCCACTCCTGCTTCCGGGCGACATATTGGATAACATCGGTGTCCGATCTCCTAGAACTTCGAACCGCTGTGGCCTGCTGAGCTGCCCACCGGCATCAGATTCAAGAGTGCTAAAAGGTCAGCCTTCGCGATCAGAACAGTGAGCGAGGCGTTTTTATTGCGACGCCCAACCCATACGTTTTGTCGTTAGGACAATCTATAAGCTACGTAACACTACCGCTAGCGTTGAACCATATTCAACACGGGTAGTAATTACCCGCTAGTTTGGCAGATACGAGTTGGGTGCGCGCCAGTCAGGCATGTTGTACCCAATAACTCTCGGTTTCGTCAAGCGGTCAACGAAAACGTTCTTCTTGGGTTTCTAGGAGCAGCAAGCTGTCAAATGCGCCCGCATCGCTCTCATTTCGCCTGTAGCCGCCACATCCCCTGGGTGTGCCTGATAGGCCGATGATGCAAGGTTGTTTCAAGATTCTTCGCACCCCATTAGCTTTCAGTGTTGCCGGAGATATCCCTCCTCGATATAGCAAGAGATCTCACAGGATACGGATGGAGCAGCTGTTAGCAGACGCCTTTCTGTACCGTCTCTCAGGTCGCTTTACGCGCGACCGTAATTCCTTTTTTTTGCAAGGCAAAACTGCGGGCTGGTTGTTGTATTATCTAGGCACTGAAAATAGCTACGACGAGGCACAGGCTGGACTAATGCAGCTTAAACTTTCGAGTAGATTTAAGATGGAAACACCCAAGTTTAATATCTACAAAGGCTGGTGAAGAACGATTGGGAAAAGGGGGGCACAGTGCGGAAGCGATTTATACGGCAGAAACAGCGGTACCTGCTTCGTAGAAGCCATTCAGTGTGGGAAAGGGATGGCCCAAAATGCAGATATGAGAATACGCCTGGGCCTGAATGGAGCACACCTAAGAATGCCTTATTTGTTCCCATATCTGTAGGAACAGCGCAGTTAACAGGACACAACGAAGTGGGACACACAAAGAGCGCCTGAGTGTGCGTCTGTGTTCTAGGCTCTTACCTGTTCTGTTCCTACACATATGCATTACAAACTTGTCCACCACGTCGCTTTTGTGAACCACACTATATGGGGGACAGTTTTGTTTTATTTTTCGGATCTTATTAACGAATTCTATTTATGACCCGTTTAGTATCAAACCATGTGAAACTATAATAAGGTTGACAGAACAAGAGCTACCAGAGGACCTAATTTAGTGAAACAGAAAACTCTCGACATGAGGGTTTTGCTTCGCGGAAGCGGAGACGAGTTTTCGGTATGAGGTTATATTTTGTAACTTTCTTTGGCGTGTTTGCTTTTTCGGAGTCGCGGCAGGTTATTATTCGAGTGCGTGATCGGGGTAAATTTTTATAAGACACTGCATTTATCTTCGAATGGCTTTTTCTTTCTTCAAAACAAGCGGAATAAAAAAAAGTGACAATGATCGGTCACTAAAGCATTAACAAGCCGCCGCGGCGGCTTAGTGGTTATGGTGCTCGGCTGCTGACCCGAAATGCGTGGGTTCGATTACGGCCGCGGCGATTGAATTTCTATGGAGGCGAAACTCTACAGGCCCGTGTACTGTGTGATGTCAGTGCGCGTTAAAGAACCCCAGGTGGTAAAAATTTCCGCAGCCCTTCGCTACGGCGTCTCTCATAGACGGAGTCCTTTTGGAACGCTAAATTTCATAAACCAAACCATAAACCTAATTAAAGCATTAGCACATTCCTCCTGATAGCACGAAAGCAGTCTATCAATCTTAATGGTCATCATCCTTCTCTGCAGCACCGTCGCCTGTGTCCACAAGGGTTTCAACGAAAAACCTCCGGTCACTCAAGCGCAGCTAAAGCTTCCAGCGAATCACACCACGCCGTAAATCGAGAGTGTGTAAGCAAAATAACTGGAGTGCTTACCAAGAGAGTTCAAAGCGTCTAAGTGGTAGAAGTTGGCGGCGTAAATCAGCGTCGTCAATCACTAGATTCACTGTCCTAGGGAAAAGATTATCCTTTCGAAGCGTTCTCCAAACTAATGTGCAGCAAATGCGCAGCTTCATCTTGGAGTGTGCTTCAGCTAGCACCAATTCCTTTGTTTACAGCGAATTCCGTAGCCATGTTATTGCAACTGGGCAGCGTTTTTTATTTAGATAGCGACCATAGTGAATATTTCTCAAAAGAGTAAGCTGAGCAGCAGGCCTTTGGACTGTAGACAGATTTTGTCACCGGTAAAATCAGTTTGTGTCGAAAGCAACACTACGTGAGTCACCGAGCCATTTGGCGGAGCTGAGGAAAGGCCATACTGCGTGTGCGCGAGGAGCAGTGACGTCACACGGCGCACAGCTGGTTCGCCGCCACTGTCGCTTTGCGGGTGACTCAGAGGTGCCGCCGCCGCGCTCACCAGTTGCGCATGCGCAGAAGCGGCGCCTAGCTAGCGTGCCGGGGCCGCAGGCGCTGCCGCGCTCTCCATTGCCTCTCTCTCTTTCTGCTCGTTGTTTTCGCAATCCTCCAGTTTTAACCAGAGCTAACCCACTGCCATTTTTTTCCGCAATTTCTAGAATGAAGATCATCTTCAAAAAATATGTGAAACCCTTACCTCTGGCATACTCGTCTAACTATGGTGTTTTTCTGTTGCGATTTGCAGCCATTGTAATACTTTAAATGCAGTTTTTTGCAGGGATGAAAAATTACTTTGTGCTTTGAGTTGCAAATCCGGCTGTTATTTGAGGCTCCAGTTTGTAGACCTCAACATCATGCTCGGAGAAAGGTGCGTACGCTGGTGCTACCGCCCTAAAGCCAAGAAAGATTTTATCCTTTTGCTTTGATTTGGATATGACCCCGTTTGAAGTTGTCTCCATGTGACAGCTTCTTCTTTGTTTAAGTATTTGTGCTGTGGTGGGTACCGCATCCTGCTGCCTTTGTAGTTGTTGAGTATGGCCGAATATTCCTGAGGTACTAAACACACTAAGCAAAATTCACCCCACACTTTACGCTCACAATTGTCCGTGGTGCCATGAAAAACCTACCGTGTATCACATAACATGGGCATGTCAAAAAGTCGACGTCGTCCCAGTTATACCAAACCCAAGTGCGGAGCAGTGGGAGGGTCTGCTCTCCAGCGACTCCCGCGATGACCAGATCGGTTTGATACGGCGAGCTCAGCTGCCGGCAGAATCCAGCGGAGTTCTAGAAATAGGGGCAACCGACCGTTGCGGATGGACTCATCTAACCGCATAAAAGCACTTGTGCTAGAGCTAAATAAAGTCATCCTATCCTATCCTTTTGCTTCGGAAAAATCCTCGTCAAGCGATGCACTCACATAACGCATGAGTGCTTTTTGGGCGAGGTAGCCCGACTGCGCAATGCAGGGTTCCCTGGCCACGTGTTGACAGCTGTGACCGAGGCACTGCTACAGACAATCAAAGGAAGGGAAAAGAAGACACGGCGACCAGGAAGACTCGGGAACGGCAGAACAGTGGTTATTTCATACATCCACAAGGTTTCCCACAACCTGACAATGGTAGGCTACAAGCCCGGTGTCCCGTTCGTTTCTCGCCGCCGTGTAAATTGGCCAAGATGTGCCGTAAGGTCAGCAGCAGTGGCCCTTCAACATCTGGCTCTATAGAAGAAACACGCCAAGCCCTTTTTTGTTCGGTGTGCCATGGGTGTGGTCTATAAGATCCCCCTTTCTTATGGCAAAGTGTGCATTGGCCGGACTGAGCGTTGTGTTAAGGAACGTAACAGGAAACATGAAATAACGTTTGAAAATGCATCAGACTCAAGCAGGAATCGACCCGCCCGTTGCCGTTCTTGCAAGGATTAACACGATCAGAACTGTGAGCCACGGCTTGATAAGATCAAAATTCTGATGGGGAGAAAATATAGATTAGCTCGGGAAATATAGGAAACCTTTTTTATCAAGGCAAGAGGCCATATAGGCCGCCGCGGTGGCTCAGTGGCTATGGTGCTCGGCTGCTGGCCCAAAAGACGCGGGTTCGATCCCGGCCGCGGCGGCTGGAATTTCTTTGGAGGAGAAATTCTAGAGGCCCGTGTGCTGTGCGATGTCAGTGCACGTTAAAGAACCCCAGGTGGTCGAAATTTCCGGAGCCCTTCACTACGGCGTCTCTCATAGCCTTAGCCGCTTTGGGACGTTAAACCCCACAAAACCAACAAAACCAACCAGCAAGAGGCCATATGTGTCACGACCACCTCGGTATCCCAGCATACCAGCGAATTCACACTGCTTAGAAATAGGGGAAGAACTGCAGTCTGCTCTCCTTAATCTACTTTGACTTATTTGCGGTCATGTTGAATAGAAAAGACAAAGAAAAAGGTGCGACCTCACTTTCCTCTCCACCGCTCTCCCGTTTCCTTGACCTTTCGTTCTGTGGCCAGTCATAGATGCTAATGCGCTCATTGGTGACTTTTTCGGATGTTCAACAAAAATAGGTGTCATAGTTGGAGTCAGCGCCTGTCCTGTCATGTCATGTCCTTTTTTGTATTCGTGTAAAACACATCACCAACTAGGCCCGCAACGTGTTTTATTAATAAACATGAGGCTTGCATAGTATTGCTTTGCTGAAAATATTTCCTTTCTTCGAAGCTTTTATCCCTGAAATAATAAAGACACTGAGGTGTATGCAACCGCATATCAACGATCGGTACAGATCTCTGGTTCTAGCTGAATAATGCAGTGCTGTACTGTCTATGCGGCTACTTACTCATTCGACCGCCAATGGCGCAGCATAAGCGATCGCTTCCACGCAACTGTGCGTCTTTTTCCCGTGCGTCACATCATCGAGCAGGTGTTTCTATGCCACGTCATCAGCTTCGTGTACTTTCTTGACACCAAAGAAAGTCTCTCAACCCGCGCGAAACATTACCGCATGTGTGTAAAAGGCGCGGGCTCACATGCTTAAACGTAACTTAACGTAACGGCGATCCCTACTTGTCTCATTGGTACCGATCATACAGGAGCAGTAATTTACGATGGACCCTAAAGTCCAGCAAACAACCTTCACAAGACAACTTGGATCAGTGCTGTTTGCTAC
Organism: Amblyomma mixtum; assembly: GCF_055824585.1. NCBI lineage: Eukaryota > Metazoa > Arthropoda > Arachnida > Ixodida > Ixodidae > Amblyomma > Amblyomma mixtum. Next base: position 125,480,490 of record NC_143013.1, read on the forward strand.
TCCATTTCGCGCTGTCCCCCCGTCTGGCGCTAAATGATGATCGTCATTTCATTGCACCAAGGGCTGCTTGGTTAATGCGTGTCATGTTAGCCTTGGTTTTAGTCTAGGTATGGCGGCGTCAGAGACCCGTGTTTCTAAGCCATTCGCGCGGCCACAACGCCAGGTTAGAGTCCGAGGGCAGGGTAAAGGTTGCACACGCCAAAAAATTGGCGAGCACCCAGGGCTACCTGAAGTTAATCCCCGCGCATCTCCCATACGAGGAATTTGCTTAACCCGCTGTGCTACCCCTGCGGTCGGCAATGGCTTCGCCGCAGACGATTTTACCCATGCTCCACAAGACGGAGACACCAAGAAGTTCTAAATCTTAGTCTGCCCTCTTAAGCTTTCAACTACCGTGTTTTCATAGCCGCTTCATATATTTACCGTCTTCTTTGAGACTTGCCGTTAACTGGTGAGCGAGCTTCTTAAGCAAGCCAACTTTCACTTTTGTAGTCGTAGCTGCTGAACAAAAACGCACCAGTGCTTGCAATGTGTCACGACTGCCCATAAACCTTTTTCTTGCGCTTACTCTGACCCGTAAATCGGTACCACATGGCACTGCAACATTCCCAGGAATGGTGATCAGATGCATCTTCCCATGCCAACGTGTGCCGTTTATAATGGGTCCTTTGTGTTCAGACCAACGCCGTCTACACGACAGGCATAACGCGCATGGGCCTTGTAACACGCTCTTGATTTTGCAAGATTTGGTTGCCATCACTGACACATGGCGCCAGGCTGAACAGGTCTAAGTTTGTCAATATACGCTGGAACGACGTACAAGCACAAGTGTCACTTTATTGAGAGGCTGAGTATGGTGAAATATGTCAGTGGGTCGAATATCCAACACACTAAAAGCAATGCCCATATCCAGGAACATGGATCCTAACCTGCACAAAGCACGCAGTGAGGCAAGGGCTAAATACCTACATAGGACATTAGCACCCCAAGAAATGACGGTATACGTGGACGCAGCCACATACACAAGAACAGCGGGGCAACACAACAGCACTGCGGTAACAACGGTGACTGACTCGAGGCTACGCGAGACCACCATCGCATCACTACAAGACTGTACGATAGCCGAGGCGTAGGAAACGGCCGTCGCTCTAGCGGCAGCGGAGGGCTACCGTTCTAAACGGTCTCTAACAATCCTTACAGACTCACAAACAGCATGCCGCAACTACCTACGCGGCAGAATAGGGCACAGAGCGCTCCGCATACTCTGCTCTGGGGGCCACATAACACAACGACAACCCAACGAAGAACCAATCAGGCATACGATAGTATGGACTCCGCTCCGATAGTATACTCCGCTCTGGGGGCCACATAACACAACGACAACCCAACGAAGAACCAATCAGGCATGCGATAGTATGGACTCCGGGACACGCGGTAGTAACAGAGAACCAAGGGGCGGACAGGCTAGCTCGAGGGTACACTTATTACCGAACATCCAAAGTAGGCGACATCGAGGGGAACGAACCTGTACCCCAAGATTATTCGGCGATACTAAACTAATGCAAGGGCTGCAGAAAGCGGTATCCACCACCACACAACTCCCTTAGCTGTAGGCTCGTACCCGAGCCTACACGTATTCAACAAAATGTATATCAACAATACAGTGACAAATTCCCTTCGTGCCAGGAACCACCCACGCTGTACCACATAACGTGGGCATGCCAGAGGATCAGCGTGGTACCCGTTATAACAAACCCGAGTGCGGAGCAATGGGAAGGAGTGCTGTCCAGAGATCGCCGAGTCGACCAAGAAGGTCTGATTCGGCGAGCACAACTGGCAGCAGCTTCCAGCGGAGCCCTGGACTAAGGGCAATCGACCTTTGTACTCGTAGATGGCTGAAGCCATCTCAAAGCCGCAGAAGAAAACGAAACCTAGACCTTAATAAAGTTTTTCACTCGCTCACACAGTGGGTCCTCCAAAGGATTTTACAAAGCGCGCTGCGCGCCTCAGGATAATAAGCTGCTCCGGCGAGAACAGTGCATGCTTGAGAATAAACATAATGGGAGCTACCATAGGACCTTATATTGAACAGCGCCAATGCAATCAGGCACGAGGTACGAGGAAACAGACGAACACACGGCTGTATTCCTCGTAACTTGTACCTGTTGGTGTCCCCTCGGTTCGATACAGAATGCTTAACCAACTACACCCCGAAAATGTTCTCACTCAAGGATTTTTTCAATAAACCAAACTTCTCCCAAAAAACCTTTCCTGCAGCACAAAAGAACTGCGAGTACATCTTGATGTACACCCCGCGTGTCGTGACGCCGCATACTCACAACAACACAATATTAACTTCTACCGACGCAGCTATTCTCTCGCACGTTAGCTGCAGGGGCAGCCATTTGTACATCAGTAACTGCGAGCACACGCGAGTGGCCAAGACTGCGCTTTTATATACTTTATTACAGGTGCTCCGCACTCAACTCTCTGCCAATCTAGTTCGCCTCAGAGTAAGAGGATATGGCAAGCACGAAAAAAAAAGCAGCGCCAAGCATGTAACCCCCGAAAGACAAGGTTACAGGCGTTGGCTCTACTGTACTTTTTTTCCGGCATCCCATGTTTCGCGCTTGTTACGTGTCGCCGTGAAGTAGTATGGAGTGCAGTATGATGTACTTTTCTTCAGGCTACTATGCATTTCCACTCAGGTAGCGATGGACGCTGTTGATAGCTGATTCTGAAAGGGTAAACTAAGCCACTCTCTAACTTTTTGCGTAACAAATATTTGTCCGTCTTTATCAGGAAACACAAATGATAGGTGTCTGGCTTATACAGTTCTGCATCCTTGTGGTCTTTGCAGGCTCGGGCTGGGCCATACTCTGCCAACGAGACGTTATGTCTTCTGGACCAGGTGCTCCCGACAAGGAACGTGGCCTTTCCAAGCGAGACGGAGAGATGTCTAAGCTGTGCACTCGTAAGAGACGCCGGCCCAGCGCGACAGTCGCCGGAGAGCAAAAGAATGAATCTCACCCTCTGCAAGGTACCGAGGAGGCAGTCAAAACGGGATCTTCAATTAAAAGGCCTCGCAGATTGTCAACTAGTACTGCTGAGAACCGCAGTCGACGCGTATTAACTGGCAGCTCCACCAGCCGCCTTAAGGGTGCAACCATCAAAGTGGAAACAGCAAAGCCAACTTCAGACGACCCCGCTTCGAAGCCTGCAAAGCCAAGCGATTCTGAGAGGCGTAAAGCGCCACATCCTGAACGTGTCGCAGAGAATCAGCCATCGCAACAAGCGCGGGACAAAGCTTCATATCTCAAGCACTCACGGAAAAAAACCAGCCAAGTGGCCTTCGGCGTGCAAGAGGGTATCTCGGGTGGAGAAACAAAGCAGGGGGACGTGATCGTCACGCTGACCGCCACCCAACCTCCTAGCGCTCACGCCACGACGTCTACCAAAAAAGACGCGGCCGAGACTAGCCCGGCTTGCCCGGAGAGCGCAGACGTCCCACCAGGCGACCCGGCTTCCGCCGGCTTAGTGCCGGATATTGCACCTGCCGAGGACCCGGCATCTCGCACCAAGGGTTCTAAGGCGTTTCCTAGGAGGAGCACCATGTTGAGTCCCAATTGGCTGGACCTGAAAAACCTTAATTTGGCCGACAGGGTAAGTTGCCGATTTGAACACTTCATGCAGCTGTGTCTTCTAATATCGGGGCATGGTAAGAATTGAGCTGTGTCTGAATTGATAATGTCAGCGCCCTGACGCAACGGTGTCGCACACTCACGCCAACAATAGCTTTTTTTCCCTTCTGAGCAGGGCGCTTTAGGATAAATATTTGGAGGAGAGCGCTACTTCCAGCAGGAGACAATGCGCCATATAGCGTTTGGTTCAGGGCGGGAAAAGAAATGAAATGCAAGCAGAGAAACTTGGAAGCCTTCTTAGCCATATTGTTGAAAGAAATATCATATCGTTTAGATTGCCAGCTATGGTGTCTATAAGGAGTGCCTAATGTTCTTGCAATTTTCGCGCCCAAACTTGGGTTGGAAACTGCTGCATTGGCTCTATATGGTATGCAAGAATTATAACCTTCAGAAATGATAGAGTACCTTCTCTTTTATTATCACGTGAAGTTTGATTAATTCAACTTGCTAATCGTGCTTATTTCACCCACTAATCTCCTTAATTAAATATGGGAGTGGCCCTACCAATTGTCCTCAGGAATTATTCAGGGCGGGAGACTAAAATTTTGGAGTTCGTCACATTTTCAACTTTGGCGGTGCTCTACCATAGGTCTATTGGTGGTTATGTTGTGGTCATGGCGTCACGATCTTTTCAATGGCATTCATGATCGCGGAAAGTCCTCGTACGACTTTTGGCGCAGTGGCCCAGCGGTTAAGCGCCACTGTCGAGGATGGTGGCTACTTCAAACGCGGCCACCGGATGGGCTTGTGCGACCCAGTTTGCTCATTCGGAGATCCCGTAGGACTCATGCGCATCGCCACGATTGGTCCGTTGGAATTGCATCGAGTGTAGCAACGGTGCACGGTTTGCTCACACCTCAAGATCATGTGACCTCTTTCCACCAATCAGAGAAATTCTTTCAGAGAATCAGAGAATTTTCCGCGGCTAAAACAGCTGAAGAAGATTCAAATAATGGCGAAATCTTGCGCATCCTTCGCGAATTACAGGCCCAGTCAGTTGCAGCCACTACCAGCAATCAGGAATTGAAAAAGGGTATCGATGAAGTCCGCCAAGGTCACCAAAAAATTGAACTTGTTCTAGAGAATTTAGGCTGCAGTCTTGCTGACGTGTAGCGTAAAGTCGAAACTATAGACACGTTTAAAGAATAAATGGAATGCACTATCGATAAGCTACAGAAACGAAATGAGCGCTTCCAAACACGCCTGGTCGAACTCGAGGATAGGAGCCGGCGAGATAACTTGCTACTCCACGGTATCCCAGACGACCAAGAAACGTGGGCACAGACGGAAACGAAAGTGATAAACTTGTTATCCACATGTCTCGACGGCGATATATCTGCAGCTGAAGTTGAACGTGCGCACAGGATAGGACAACAGCAACCGTCCAAGAACCGTCCCGTTATTGTTAAATTGAAAAGCTATAAAACAAAATAAAAAGTACTGAAAAATAAATCTAAACTTAAAGAAAGCGACGTTAGTGTAACTGAGGACTTCTCACCGGATACACGCCATGCCAGAAAGAAACTAACTGAATTTGCCAAATCGCAACCACACACTTCTCCCTTCCAGATTAAATACAATAAGTTAATCATGAACAGCAGATGTTACATGTACAGTTCCGTCACTGACAGGACATTTGAGGTAACACACGCTGTCTCCAAAGCCCCAGTCGCCGTTAACATTGCAACCGACCTGGAAATTATATGGGTATCTGTCAAACTAACCCACCGCCAAGTCGTACTAGGTGCTTGTTATCGCGCTCCTAATGCATCATCTACATTTATCTCCGATCTTCATGACACCGTTAATTTCGTAACGACACGTTACCCGTCAGCACATGTGTTCTTACTCGGAGACTTTAATTTTCCTGGCATTGATTGGTCCTGCTCTGTTAATCCTATAAATTCAGATTCTTCTACTTGCCAAGAATTTAGAGATTTATGTTCGTGCTTTAACCTCACACAAATTGTCACTGAACCTACACGAATAACTGACACTACCGCAAACGTACTAGATTTAATTCTCTGTTCTAGCCCTGAACTGTATTCACAAATATCATACTTGCCAGAACTAAGCGATCATCGCATATTGAATTTTTCTATCACCATGCCTAAACAGAAGACACCTAGGAAGACTAAAACTTTGCGCAACTATCATCGTGCTGGTTTTAACAAAATCAACAGTGAGCTTGGCTGCTTTCTAACGGCGCTTTTAGAAGATTATGGCTCACGCCCCGTTGAAACTAACTGGTCATTGTTCAAGCATAAGATTAGTACTCTCACTAACCGCTTTATACCAACCCGGACCATCTCGTATAATTCAAAAGCGCCTTGGTATAACACCTACATTAGGCGCCTATCTAATCGAAAAAAATGCTTGTACCGTCTAGCAAAAACAGTGCATAGTCAGTTTTGCTGGTCATTACATCGCTCTGCAAATGAAGCCTATATTTCAGCTGTTAAAAACGGTAAGAAATTGTTCCTTACTAAGACTTTACCCCATATGTTGTTAGAAAATCGTAAAAAATTTTGGAAAGTTATTAATCCTTCTGACAGAACTAGGATTGTTCTAACAGACTCCCATGATGAAGTTGTTTCTGACAATGAATGTTCAACAGTGTTAAATAATGTATTCTCCAGTCACTTTACAAAAGACAGGACCACTGACTCACCAGAATTTAGCGCCCATAATTACTTACCAATGTATCATGTTATAGTAAATCCGGAAGGAATCTCTAGAATTATTGACAACTTGAAATCGTTTTCAGCCACCGGCACTGACGCAATTAACGCAAAATTTTTAAAAAGCACTAAAATATATTCATCGATGTACTGACTGAAATGTTCCAGCAATCCTTAGATAATGGTACGATGCCGGAGGATTGGAAGTCAGGGAAGGTGGTTCCAGCCCATAAATCTGCAAATAAGCACTGGCCTCATAAGTATCGCCCTATTTCAATAACTAGCATCCCCTGCAAGATATTCGAACATGTTCTTTTTTCACAAATAGTAAATTTCTTAGAATGAAACTCATTTTTTCATCTTGCACAACATGGTTTTCGCAAGTCATACCCATGCGAGACGCAACTTCTTTTATTTACTCATAGGTTATATACAATTCTTGATCATCGCTCTATCGCTGACTGCAACTTTTTAGACTTCGCCAAGGCATTTGATAAGGCGTGTCATCGGCTTTTACTGCTAAAATTGCGCATGATTGGGCTCGATACTAACGTACTAAGGTAGCTAGAGTGTTTTCTAACCGGCCGTCAACAATATGTAACTGCCAATAGCGTTAACTCGTGTCCACATCCCGTTCTTTCCGGCGTTCCCCAAGGAACTGTTCTCGGGCCTTTGCTTTTCTTAATCTTCATTAACGATCTACCTGACTGCGTTACCTCGTCCATTCACCTATTTGCAGATGACAGTGTTCTTTATCACGAAATTATAACCGAAGACGACATACAGGCAATTCAAGCTGATATTAACAACATTTCCTCTTGGTGCGAGACATGGAAAATGACGCTTAACGTAAAGAAATGTAAATTCATGCGCATATCTCGAACAACTTGCGACTTACCTACGTATCACCTCAGCAATATTCCTGTGGAATCTGTCACAAAATATATATCTGGGCATTCATATCACTTCTAACCTCAGCTGGAAAACTCATGTCGAATTCATCATTCGCAAAGCTAATCGCATGCTAGGGTACTTAAAACGCAACTTTCATGCAGCGCCTACTGACACTAAGCTTCTATTCTATAAAACACATGTTCATTCACAACTCGAGTATGGATCGTCAATTTGGGACCCAGGTAAAAATCTTGATTAACCAGATCGAAATGATCCAAAACAATGCAGCTCGCTTCATCTTTTCTAACTATAATCGCACATCCAGCATATCTACCATGAAATCTAACCTAAACCTCTTATCACTGGAATCCCGGCGTAATCTTTCACGGCTATCTATGTTTCATAAGACCTTTCACCATAATATTCTGCATGATCAATTATTGATTCCACCTTCATATGTATCATCACGTTTAGACCACATTCACAAAGTTGGCACATTTAAATGCAATACTAAAACATTTTCTGATTCATTCCTTCCCCGCACATCAGTAGACTGGAATCGCCTTCCCTCCTCTGTTGCAATGATCACCCAACCTTCATTATTTCAGTCAGCCATACGCAATATGTAGCTACTAAAAAGTTTTGTACTGTATAGCAGATCACCTTCCTAGGTTCTTTCATTTGTATTTTGCTGTTTTTGTGTACTGAAATGTGATATTGTCACGACCAGAGGAGCCGTGAAGGTAGGCGTCGGGAAGAACCCAAGACCGGGAGCCTTCTTTTAATTATCGAGCCAGCTTCCACGACACCAAACAGAACAAGCGCGCCGCGAGAGTCCACCGCCGCTTCGTCGTCGTCTTCGATTCAGTGCGGAGGCTGCGCGGCGCGTTAGGCGCGTGGCATTATTACAATTAGAAACTGTCCCTTAGGTTGTAATCATTCATCCTGTTGTATGCCCGCACACTTAACGCTGTTCCAGTTATATTCCAGACATTCACGTTATTTGTTACTTGTGCAATTTTTCCTGTGTTATATATCGTTGTAATAACCCACTCCCCTCTGTAATGTTCCCACCCTGATGGTATCAATAAATATAAATTAATAAAATAAAGAAGTAGGCATGTTCTTCTGAGAGGGCTTACTAAACTCTTTCGCATTTATAATTATTATCACTTCTGCAACGCTTTACTAATAAATTTCATTCTTTTTGGCATCAAATCTGTCCGCCTTCACCGAAAATTTCAGGCTTAAAAGTAATACCTTCATTTGTAACACACTGAAAGTCAAAATACCACTGATATGTTTGGCACAAGCTACCTAAATTAATTTTAGCCCTGCACAAATACTGTCTTGAATTTGTGTTTCACCTTTTCCAAGATTATCTTTACCCTATCAGGACACTGGAATGCTACAAAGGGCGCATAAGCAGACTCTCATATTTAATGACATAACTCTGCAATTCCGGGTCGAGTAATACAAAGCTCCTCTTCGTCTTCAGGTGAAAAGTCCTCGCGAGACCTTGGGCAGCAGAGCTGGAGTGCTCCTGAAGAGGGAGATTCTCATCAGCCTCGTTGCTATAGCGACCATGCTATTTTTCTTAGGCGCCCTCTTCTTCCTGATCCCCACGACGACACCGAGAGTAAAAGGCGGCTTCTGCGTGACAGACGACTGCCTTTCACACGCAAGCCTTCTCGAAGAGACTCGAAGCACAAAGTCTGACCCCTGCCACGACTTCAGTGCCCACGTCTGCTCAAACTGGTCACCGCCCAGACAACGAGAAGAAATTAGAGATTTTGACACCTCCGCTATGGTAGACATGGTCTACTCATGGCTCCTGGACCTGAGCATCACTCTGCAGGTAGGATCCAAGGCATTCCCTGTGGCCAACAAGGCACTGGCAATGCTGCAGTCTTGCATGAGCAACTCCTCCACGTACGGAACAAACCTGAAGCATTTCCGGCAATTTCTGAACGATCTCAGCCTGCCTTGGCCGAATCCACCAAAACAAGATACCGACGCGCTTGGCGTGCTTGTAAATCTGGCCTACAATTGGCAGGCTCCGTTCTGGTTCAAGGTGAGAGTGTCTTTGATGTATAAGGGTGTATACAAAGGCAGGCGCAGCATTATTTTAACGCCGTCTCCTCTGATTACCCTCTACCGCCAGCAGCACCGCGCTGTCATAAGAGACGGAAAAGACGCCTACGTCAAGTACTGGATGGACTTCTACGTGGCCCTCTTTGGTGACGCCAAATCAGCTCACAAGAAACGGGCGCTTCAGACAGCCGAAATGGAGGGCGACATTATTGAGGCTATCAATGAGGCGCTACAATCATCGCCAAAACATTCGGCCGTGTTCCTCATAGGAGATCTGGAACGTTACACAAAGCACATACGTTCTCACCGATGGTTGCAACAAATTCAGGGCAGTACTGCCTTGAACCCTGAACTCACCTATCAGGACATTGTTGTTACGACCAATGTACTTTTCCTGCAGACCGTGAGCAACCTGTTCAAGAGATACACCAACGATGAGATCGTGGATTTCCTAGGGTGGCAATTTGCCCAGCACTATGCCCCTGTGTCAGACAGCGGCCTTCTGGTTTCGCGTTACGGCGACCACAGGACAGCCAGAAGCTTGCGACCCGCCTTCTGCGGATTCCACATCGAGGTGCCCTACAGGGTGCTCCTCCTATCCCTGCGCTTTGCGTCGCGGCTAACGCACAGCGACAAGGAACTGGTCGACGCCGGCTTCGACCGCCTTGTATCGACGGCAGTGCACTTGCTCAACGATTCGATTTGGTTGGACTCAGAGAGCAGATCCTTGGCCACTGAGAAACTGCGCGCTGCCAGTTTGCGGCTGTGGCCTCCCGCCAAGTTTCTTAACGACTCAAAGCTGGAGGAGCTTTTTCGCAGGTTTCCTGAAAAACAAGAGTCGTTTGGCGAATACTTCATAAACTCGCGCCGGAGCTTTCGAACAATCAAGAGAACGCCGGAGTTTGACACAGTGCTTGAGATGCCGGAGAACTATGGCCTGCCGTATTTCGAGTACGGTTACGTGGAAAACACCGTAGGTGTCGCGATAGGTGCGGTGGCTAGCCCTCTATTTTACAGCAAAGGCACTCTGGCCATGTTCTATGGCGGATTTGGCTTTTCGCTCGCCTTAGAATTGGTCAAGGCGCTAGACCAGGAGGGACTCCAATGGCACCCCGACGGACGGCTGGTCGACTCGTTCCTCAGCGCGCGCTCGCAGGCTATTTTCGAAGACAAAAATAGGTGCTTTAACAACAGCGAGCTGGCCGGCAGCAGAAGTGTGTTTCCAGAAATACCGGCGCTGCAGATAGCCCACTCTGCCTTCCTCGACGCAGCCAGTGAAGCCGGGAACACAACGCAGATAAGCAGCGAGCTTAACGAAGAGAAGGTATTTTTTATGACCATCTGCCACATGACATGCACCCGACAGGACGTCAAGAACCCCTTCTCGGTTGACTGCAACAAGCTTGTGCGCCACTCTGCGGCTTTCGCAAAGGCATTCCGCTGCCCGGAAGGATCTCGAATGAACCCGAGAAATAAGTGCACCTTTTTCGACTGATACGATGATTTTTTGCGATGCTAGAATTTTTTAAGCTTTACGACGGTACTGTGAGTTTGTGTGCGCACCAACGACCATCGACTACCATGTGTAATGTTGTGTAATCCATAAGCGATATCTTGTGCTATTTATAAGGAAGTGGTGAGAACTATGGAAAACTGCGGTGATTTTCATCTGTTTTGTTTTTATTTTGATTCATCGTATGTGACGTTGTCTCGTAGGCGTTTTCACATTTTTACGATAGCCTTGCTGTCGGGCATCAAACGGCGACAGAGATAATTTTCGAACTGCCCTAATCAATGCTGGGCTCATAATATTGAAATATCCTTCTTAAGCAAGGAAACCTGGGTGAATGCCAAGCTTTGTACCTAGCTATATTTCGTCATGGATCTGTGGCAGCTTTTAGAGACGTTCTTTTGTTTTTTCTATTGAAGTCATAGTGGCCAAGGCCGATAAGTGGCGTACTCTTACTCAGAATTCTACTTCCAGTTTGCAAAAGACCTTACTCCTTCGCTGAGATTTCACTGTCGTTAAAAACTGGTGGCCCCTTGTGTTAACGTGGACGCAGACGTTCAAAGTGATATCTGATCTCCTTTGCGAGTCGCTGTTTGCACACTTTGACACTTCGTCGATGTTAGCTCTGTTAGCTTAACCTGGCGACTTTTGTGCTTTTTCTTGTCTATTGAAGTGGACAAGCGGTGCTTAATTTTTAAAATACGTTATTTGCTTAGCCACTGTTAAGTCATCCATTTGCATTTGCGGTGTATCGAAGTGCTGGATCCACTGATGCCACTGTCAGTTATTTCGCCACGCCATGTTATTTTGAATTTAAAAATATTTATGCCGGAAGAGGTAGCGTTGTGGTTCAAATATAAAAGCTTTCGCTTTTAACGCATGGTTTTATTTTCGGTGTGCTCTTAATTTGTGGACGCTAATGGTTTTTTCTTGTGCAGAAAAGTAAACCGATAAGTGAAACGCATCCAGCAGAATGAACATTGCATTTTTCGCTCTGTCTTGAAACTAATGTCGCCTGAATGCTGAACCTTCGGTGGCCTCTGTGTAGCCAACGTTTCTGCTCCAGAGTACGTCCTCTCTGTTCATGCAGTAGGTGACTTTTTATAAAGCGGGAAGAGGAGGAAGAGCACACCCCGGAATATTGTGCGAATGAGTTGCTCTGTCTTTCTCATGCAGTTAGTTTTTGTTCTTCGAAGCCGCAGCCACGATTCTAATTTTCGCGAGCGCCACCTTTATGCTTGGCAACCACGCTCATAAGTTCGCAGGCGTTAGTGTTAAGAATTGTGTGCTCCTTGCGGCGTTTCCCAGTGTGCTCTATCGAAAGTATACCCCCGACCCTCTTCCCGCCCCGCGCTCCACTGTATTATTTGTGCGGAATATTTTGAGATGTCGAACTTAAATATACTTAAGAGTAGCATGGGGGACATTTTTTGTCCGTCCTACTTGCACTCATCTGTAAAATACTATGTCTACTAACCCCTTTAAGGAAGACACATAAGGGAAATTGCAGTTTACAAGCTTTGATTTGTTTTTGTTGTGTCCGCAAAGCTTATAGTTTCAATGAGAACTGAGCGTTTATAAGCTTTTCAATGTTAAAGTTGTCGCTGCCGCATGTCGTTTTCCTCCCGAGCGGTTAAGTGAATCATTTCGTGTTGAAGGACGAGAGGCATTGAGAGAAGGGGGCGGGCGGGTTGCTGTCGCTATGCCTCTCTTTTCCTTGCGCGTTTCACGCCGTGCTGCACGGTGACCGACTGGCCCACCTGAGAGAGAGAGATAGAGACTTTACTGAATAAAGGAGAGGTCTGCCTGGTTAGGGGCCTGACATGCTACTCCAGATGAGGGTGAAAGAAGAGGATGAAAAAGAGAGGAAAAGAAAAAGAGAAAGGCGACGTCAAGCATACCGAACACTCACGCACTCACAAACACACATGATTATCAAAGGATGTCCCCTAAATCCATGTTCCTAAGAAACACTAACAATGTTTTGTCCCTTGCGGAGCTGTAGTCGCATCACTCCAGGGTCCAAGGACATGCTCCAAGTGCACGGGGCCGTCTTGACGGAGTCCTAAAGCACATAACAGTGCTTTGCGATGGGGTCTAAAGATTTGGCAGCGCCATATCAGGAGGTCAAGATCCTCGCGCACACCACCTGTCGAGCACAGAAGGCTACTTAAGCCACCAATTTTCTAAAGATTGAATTTAGTGAAGGCGACATTCAGACGAATTCGGTGCAAGTAATTACGATCACGTCTATCTATATTGCGTGGCATGCGAAATCCACAACAGAAGTTGATGCGAAGAAGCGGTCTGTATTGACGCTGTGGATCACACCACAAAGAGCTTTGCATCTGCCGGGATTTTACAGCCAGAAGTCTCGCGCCATCACTACGAGAAAAGGGTATGGGTAGGAGCAAGGATTTCTTGCCATGCGCCGACCTCGCTGCACCGTCAGTACGATCGTTGCCTGCGAGGCCGCAGTGAGCGGGTAACCACTGAAACACAATACGGTGACGTAGCTCACAGGCCTCAGTGTGTAGTCTGTTCAAATCATCGACGATCTGTTCCTGAAGGCTTTCTGATGAGTTTATCTATTGTACTGCAGCGCGAGAGTCGCTGAAGAAAACCCACCCTTGTTGACGGTTGTAGAATGTAATTAAATGCTGTTCGCAGAGAAGCCAGCTCGGTAGCAGTAGTCGAGGTGCGGCGACAGAGTGTCTCCTAAATTGTGGTGCGCGTTGACGGAATAGAGACGCCAATCGTGGATGAGATGGATTGGACAGAGCCATCAGTGTACATATGGCGGTACGCACTGTAGCAAACATAAATGTGCTCAAGAGTAAAGTATTTAAGGACAGGATCTGGGGTGTTTTTTTTCTCGTTTAATGCCAGAGACTGTGGTCTTGATTTGCCGTGCTGCTTTACCTCCAAAGTGCGGAGGAGGTCGCGACAGGGCGGTGGTACTGTGATGTGAGAAGGTCAGAAATGTCCATTATACAGTATCCTGCGAGTGGATGGTTAGGTACAGGAGACACAAACCGCAGCTGGGCACGAAAGAGCTCCTGCGTTTAAAATACTGATGCAGATAGACGTCTGCTCTCTGCTCGAGTACCCAATGTGGAGGTGTTTTTAGGAAGGCCGATGCAGATCCGCAAGGCTTTAGCATGCATAGCTTCAAGGATTTGATTATTGGTTTGCGAAATACCCTTAAGAGCGGGGAGACTGCAGCGCAAAAGACCTTCACAGAGCGCGCCATGCAGTCGTGGTAATGAAGTTGTAGATTAGCCTTTTCTGATTTTGGAGAGCATACAAATGATAGAGGCGTAAGAGCAGAGCTTCATTTTCAGCTGTTGTACATGTGAGGACGAGGACAGTGACATGTCAAACGTCACCCCCAGGAATTTATGGCTTATGACGTACAGTATTGGGGTGCCAGCAACTTTCAGTACGTAGCGCAAAAGATGTCGCCTCTAGAATAGAAGTGCTCAGCTTTTTTCTGGCGACATGGTGAAACCATGCTTACTTAAAAATGATTCGGTGCAGCTTATTGCCCTCTGTAGTCGGACAAGCACATTACGCATATTTCATTCATTACACTATACACAGATGTCATCTGCATAAAGAGCGATTTCAAGTGTCGGTGGGAAGCATTTTCCCAAGACAAGAAGTGAGATATTGAAAAGGGAGGGTCTTAATAATGCCCCCTGAGGTACTCCGAGAGATATTTGATGCAGAGCTGTCTAACCTTTACTTGTTGACATAAAAATTGATCCTTCGTGACGATAGTCACGCAACCAGTCATACATTCGTCCACCAATGCTAACTGATTGTAAGGCCTAATGAATTGCCCCATGTGTGACATTATCAAAAGCTCCCTTCACGTGAAGAAACACAGCAATGATCAGAGACCGCTCTGCTTTGCCTCGTTTGACACAATTAGCAAGGACAATAACGTTGTCAATGCTGCTGCGTTGTTTTCGGAAACCAGACATAGTGGGAGGGTAAATTCCCCTGTTCGTCAGGTCCCAGGTAAGGGGGGATAACCATCTTCTTCACCAGTTTTCCGACCAAACTGAAAAGCGCAGTCCGATGGTAGTCGTTTAAGTCAGTTGATTTTCCAGGCTTGACGATAGGTATGGCACGTGAACGCTTCCAGCACGTTTGAAGGCAACCGGACTCCCAGGAGGGGTTATAAACTGCGAGCAGCTGAACCTTCGCTCAAGTTGTCAGGGGAGAAAGGGCGTTGTAGCTTAAACCGTGGGCCACGTGGAATTCTGAACAAGTAAATCCGTTTCTTTTTTTAGTTTTACGTCACATCTTTGAGTTTAGGTCAAAATATTCTCTCACTTCCAGTCGCTCATCGCACTCATACCACGAGTTTGAACTTAGGGAGAAAAAAGGATCTTTTTTAAAATCAGATTCGTACACAAACGAATGCATCCATTCCTGCCGAGAAAATATCATCAAAGTTTCAAAGATTCAAACACTCGGCCGTTAATAAGAAAGTGACAGATTTTCAACGCCGTTATAACGATTACGACCTGCGAAAGCACTTTGTTTCGAATTAGCTTGACTACTGCGTAAACATTGCCTGAACTAGTCCTTCGAATTTTCTTCACTGTTACCTAGACGTTGCCTTACATTGTCCTCCAAGAGAATTCATTTGAATATTTTCTACCAGCTCACCTTCTGCTAATCACACCGTATTCAAGTCATTTCATTTCAAAGTCACAGCTCGAAGCTTTAGAGACCCATCGATTTTTTCCATTATTGCTACTGAAGTTGTGCATTTCCAGTAAAACTAAACATATATGGTGTTGTCCTGAATATATACTTAATCCGAAGTGCTGCAAAGAGCATGCCTGTACGAAATGGAAATTTCACAGATATGAAAGCATCTGATCTGAGAAGACACATTAATGCATGAAATTGACACCTCTTAGAGTTTTTTAGGAACAAAAAGACAGAGTTGTTCTTAGCGTCGCTTTACAACAAGCAAAATGGCAGACATCTCAAAGTTCCGAACTCAGCAGAAGTCTTAAGTGGCAGCAGGTCAGGCGTATCTCAATTAAGGTCGTCAGACTCACACCCCTTAAAGGACTGAGTATTATTGCTGCCTGTCTGCGTAGGTTGTTACTATTATTTCCGACACTTTGTACTTATGATAAAGATAATGACCGAAATTCAGTGGAATATTTTGTGTGCGTACTACCCTTTTCATCGCTTACCCGCTCTTGCCTACGCAGAAGAAGGCCACGGTCACCGGCGCCATACATGCGGCGAACACTTCTGCAAGTCCACGGGATTATGACGGACTGGCCTACAAGGCGTTCGCGGGTCTTATATAAACGACACACAGCAGTGTCGTCAACTCACACAACATCATACATTGCACGAAAAATATTTTGTCTGCTTTTATTCTTTGCAAATTTTCATGTTCTTCCTAAATACAGCAGAATGATTTTGTATGTGTCATCCAGTATAACATAATCATAAAATTTGGAACAAGTCTACCTCACGTAGGTCTGTAATAATTACCTTTTTTGTAATTTTGGATTCTTTCATTTCAAGTATGCGTCACTGATGTTCAGTAGAAACCCAAATTGATGACTCAGATGTGGGCATAATATTGAAAAGTTGTACTAGGAGCTGTTATACATGTTTATAAGTCAGCAGTAAAGTGTAATAACATAGCGGGGCAGCGATGTAACGCATGTTAACACAGATTACACTGAACTCAATAATTAAAACTAAATTATAAACGCCTTCAGCGGAAATGCTAAATTAATGTAGTACAGTCGTAAGCACATCTGCCTAGAGCGCTCGAAGGACATGCTTTTGGCTGCATGAGCGACGCCTAAAGGAAACGGCTTTTTTTTTTCGATTGCCTGCATCTGAGCACGTATCAGCATGCTGATGACACTTCCTTCACACTGTTCGCATCTCGAGACCGGAGCGGGGATTGAAAACGATCACCGGTGAAGGCGCTTAAGGCCGGGAAACAAAAGCCCAAATGAGATTTTTCGGTGCGGGCGCGGCAGCAAACGTTTTCCTGCAGCGCGTATTTCGATAGCAAGCATCTATCGAACATTTGGCTCCTATGTCCTGATGTAGTCTTACAGAAAAAAAGATGCTTGAATCACCTTTTTCACCCAAGCGATAATCCTTTCTATAGACTTCAATACAGCTATGGAATTGTAATTTTCAGCAAAACTAATTGAGCATTGCCATTGTTTTCTTCGAAGATTACGGAACAGGGTTGCTGCTATCGCCGCCGCCACCGCTCAGTTCAATTCTTTGCGAGCGCAGGCAGGGCAAGTAAAGACTTCTTTCCAGTGCTACGTTACTCCCTTCGTCTTTTTACGCTGTTGTCCCCTCTACGTGACTATATCAAGTGCATTCTTGAATCTGTAAGTGTTTGCATGACATCTATACACGCCAATGTTCTGACACATGCACACAGGGTTTCCGTCCTCCAGAAACTCCGTCGTCGTCGGCGTTGCGACCGCAAAAGGAAGTTGCCCACCTGCTATCTCAGTCAAGTGGCCTTGAGCCGTTATCGTGTCAGGTGGCACACATCAAGAGCAGGGCAATGAACGGCTTTTTTTTCGTGAATGAGGGCTTGAGCGCTAGGGCGCTTCTCCTATCCCTGCCCTTTGCGTCATGGCTCATTCAGGCCGACACGGAAGTGGTCGCGTCGACGATTGTTCGTTTGGCCCAAGATTCGACCTGTTTCAGTGCAGGGAGCAGAACCTTGGCCACTCATAACATTCGCGCCGACAGTTTGCCTGAAAACTGTGCGTTGCCTTATTTCGAGGACAACTACACAGGCAAAGCCGCAGGTGTCGCCATCGGTGCGGAAATCCGGCCATGTTCTCCGGCGGGATTGTCTTCTCCGTCGCCTTTTATTGGTCAACGCGTTCGACCAGGAGGGCTCCCAATACCACACCAGCGGGTGGCTGGTCAATTCACTGCTCAGCGTGCGCTCTCGCGCTGTCTTCAAGGCAATAACAGGTGATTCAAAGCCAGTTAAGTCTACGGCCAGGGACTTCATGCAACAACTCAAGTAAACTTTTTTTTTCCCGAAATACCAACGGTGCACGCAGCCTACTCCGCTTTCCTTGACGCAGTCAGTAAAGGTTCGGGTTCCAACGCTGAGAATCACTGAGCTCACTGAGGAGAAGGTATTAAGGCGAAAGCCTTTAATGGCTCATGCTCGCGGTGTATGTCCGTGCACTGGTATCGTGCCAACTGTGGCTTCTCCTCCGCGCAGCGCCGCAAACTTCCTCCCCTTCTTAGCAGCCGGCGCGCCGATGGGGACGTACTCGTGCATAGCAACCGTGACGTCACACAGCAGCGGCAGAAGAAGCGGGCGCGTGTCGGCGGTGGCAGCTACGCCACCGCCTCTCCTTTGCCAGACGTCTCGTTGCAGTCGAGTGAGTGAGACGGATGACTCCGAAGCGGCCCAGTGATTCCGCGCCAAGCGGTTCGGAGAAGCCGCAGTTGGTTGACCACAAGCATTCGCCAAGCACACTTGACAATGACAATCTGGTACATGTCGAGCACCCTAAAAGACGCCAGGAACCCTCTCGGGGCTCATTTCATCAAACCTGGGTGCCATTTTTCGGCTTTCAGAAGGGCCTTCCGCTGCCGAGAAGAATCGAGGATTAACCTCGAAAATAAGAGCTCGTTTTTCGACTCATCATGGGGGTACAGCGCGAAGAAGACAAAAGACGAAGTAAGAAGACTACAGAGAGAAGCGCTGACTCGAAACTAACTTTTTTATGGAAAGGAGCAAACATATATACACAAAAATCACGTGGAAAAACAGAGCAATGAGCATTGGTCCAGCAAAATCCAGAATAAAACGATCGCAACTCATCCGACACGTGGTGACGTTCGTTCAAATGCCCCCTGAAAGCCGGTGAAAAAGTCAAGAATTATCTAAAAACGAAATCTCTTTATCAACTATTACCAATGAAGGATGGCTGACACGCTGTGACTGCTTCCTTCTGATGAAATAAGGTTCCATTATTTCCCTGGTCATTTTATACCGGTGGCGAAACAAAATTTTAGTTTTTGTGACCAAGGGGCGGCCCTTTTTTTGTTTCTTTTTATCGTTTTCGTTCCCACAATCTTGGTAGTGATCTGTAACAGGTTATATATGGAGTCTGAAAGTGAGTTAAGGTGTCCCCGCAGGCAAACATTAATACAGCGTCCGGTTTGACCAATATAGACTTTCTTGCATGATAGTGGAAGTTCGTAAACTACAGAACATGCGCAATCCACCAACGGGGATCTGTCTGTAACCCTGCATTTGAACGGACTAACTCTTAAAACCTTCTCACTGCGGTTCTTGATGGCACAGCAAAGCCCACTCAACTGATATGGTGACGAAAAAGCCGCATCAACTTCAAGCCTTCCCGCTGCATTTTTCAGATTATGTGCTACATTGTGCATGTAGAGAATGGCCGCCATTTTCTTACATGCCTTGTCCCTCTTGGGGTTTACGAAATCTGTCCTCACCAGCCACACCAGCTTTTCACACGTTGCCTAAATAACCGAACCTGGGAACCCTGCGGTTTTTAGCCTCCGGAAACCGCCCAATGTGTTTCCATTGTGGCAACGCCGGGCACATACTTCGCCACTGGCCGTAGAGACGCTTCGGCCTGCGAGGTTTCGCCATCGACGTCGCACTACCTCTCCCCGGACAGCGAGCACGGGAAATCGACGACTACCTGCGCTGAGGGGAGTACGTGTCAACAAGCCATCTTTCTCAGTACCCGTCACCGTCCACCGCACGTTTTGCATCACCTGGCCGCACCTACGCCGCGAGCGTCCGAGCAGGATCCCCTAGCCCCCGTAACGGAAACTAACCACAGCAACCTGTGCAGGTCAGGTTGTTTGCCGAGGAATCGACGAAGATCCTCCAGCGACCACACCGTATGAAGTCGCCGCTCCCAGTACCCTGACGCCGCTTACAACGACAACCTCGACCACGACGTGAACCACCTTCAAAACGACGCCGCCATTAAGAATGGTTTCGACCACTTGCCCCACCCACGATTCACATACTCGACGAAGCCATGACCCGACGCCGAGGACGATGTGCAACTCCAGAGCCAGGACATCCGACTTAGAATTGGTTATCGACGGCCGTAATGTCACCGGTCTAGTAGCCACAGGAGCCGATTATTCGGTGATGAATGGACCATTCGGTGCGCAGCTGAGCCAAGTATCGACCGCTTGGGACGGCCCACAAATTCGCACCGCATGGGGGCAACCTCAATACGCCATCAGGACGATTCACAGCGCGAGTAATTCTCAAGGGATATACTTATCCCGCGACCTTCGTAGTGCTACAGCAATGTTCCCGCGAAGTGATCTTTACATGTATTTCCCTAATGGCATCAGGCAATTATCAACCTGCGATCCAAGCTGATCGCACTTTCCACGAACGAGGCCACCCCGTCAAAGAGAACTCTTTAACACCACGTTGCACTTAGTGTCCCGAAGGAACAAGTGAGGGTTGCACCCCGCTCAAGCGTCATTGTCACCGTAGGCGCCACGGAAACGAATAGCACTGGAGCCATTATTGAGGGTAACATGCAGTTGCTTCTCGACGGAGGAATGTGCATCGCAGGAGGCATCACACATTTCCGCAAAGGACAAGCCGAAGTACTGCTGACTAACTTCAGCGAAGAATACCGGAACGTTAACAGAGGAACGGTGATTCCATTCCTCGACGAAATATCCAACGTACGAGATTTCCTCGCCCTCTCCGACCCATCCGTACAAGATGATTCACCTAACCAAGAGAACTCGCCCACTTTCGACATAAACCCAGCCCTGCCCTGGGACAGGCAAGACCAGATTCGCAATCTCCTTCGAAGCTACAGCGAGTGCTTCTGGTCATCGCCGAAGGTCTGATAAACGCCGATTGCCAAGCGTCGCATTGTAAACGAGCGGCACGCCCGACCTCTCCGCCAAAACTCCTACCGAGTGTCGCCACGAGAACGACAAGCTATCCGTGACCAAGTGGAAGAAGTGCGGCGCGACGACGTTATTGAGCCTTCAAAGAGCCCCTGGGTGGCATCGGTTGTTCTAGTGATTACTAAAGTCGGTGCACTTTGATTCTGCGTTCTTTGTCGGCGCTTGAACATAAGAAAGAAGGACGTCTGCCCTCTACCCCGCAATGACGACACACTGGACCTGCTCTGCAACGCCAAATATTTCTCACCGATGGATCTCAAGAGCGGCTACTGGCAAAGTGAGGTCGATGAAAGAAATTTCGAGAAGACCGCATTTCAGCGAGTAATGTATACAGTGCTGGCAGGCCTGAAGCGGCATATTTTTCTGGTATATCTAGATGGCGTCGTTGTCTTCGCCTCAAACTTTGAGGAGCATCTAAAAAGGCTTCGAACAGTTGTAGACGCAATGAAATCGTCCGGGCTGATTTTGAAAGCAGAGAAGTGCCAATTTGCCTATGAAGAGCTGCTGTTTCTATGGCATGTCGTTAGCAATGAGGCAGTACGGCCAGACCCGCAGGAAACAGCTGCTATTGAAAAGTTTCCGCCAGCGGCCGATAAGAGAGTTGTGCGCAGATTCCTCGGAGTGTGCGCGTATTACCGACGATTTGTCAAAAACCTTTCGCGCATCGCCGAGCCACTGACCCACCTGACAAAGGCAGACGTGGCATTTAAATGAGAAGCGCTGCAAACGGAAGCCTAAAGTGGTTCCGTCAAGCTGTTTGTACAGCTTTTAGGCCAGGCGACCATCCACTTGTTGGAAAACAAATTTGATTTGATTTGATTTGATTTGAATTTCAGCATCGTTTACAGTCCCCACTGACCTTCCCGCAATTTGATGAAAACGCTGAGACTGAAATTCATGCCGACGCAAGTTGAGGGGGCCTAGTCACTGTCCTCTTTCAGAAAACTGACTAGTGGAGATGGTCATCGCATACGCTAGCCGTTCCCTGTCCAAGACCGAGGCTAATTATTCGACAACTGAGTAGTGCCTTGCATCAACTGGACTACGTCGAAATTCCGCCCCTACTTCTACGGACGACCGTTCAAGGTGGTCAGTGGTCACCCCGCACTGTGTTGGCTTGCCAGTTTGAGGACCCCTGCGGCCGCCTTGCTCAATGGAGCCTACGCCTCCAAGAGTTTGACGTCACCGTCGTTTACAAGTCCGGGCGCAAGCAGTCTGTCGCGGACTGCCTGTCACGAGCCCCTGTAGATGCCCCGCCGCGGGATGACGG
The DNA here is from genome assembly GCF_055824585.1 of Amblyomma mixtum. Classification (NCBI taxonomy): domain Eukaryota; kingdom Metazoa; phylum Arthropoda; class Arachnida; order Ixodida; family Ixodidae; genus Amblyomma; species Amblyomma mixtum. Next base: position 125,502,630 of record NC_143013.1, read on the forward strand.
TGAGGACGCCTTCCTGGGACGCATCAGTTCCAGCTCTTCTGGCCAGCAGGAACGCTCGGACCCCGACTAAAACGCCTCATCGAGTACTTCAAAGGCAAGGTTTCTTCACCACCCCGCCTCCTTGAAGAGAGGATTGTATTCGTTGCGTGTACAGAATGATGTCCTCGAGAAGAACTTTGCAGCGAACAAATGAGCCCACCTCCTTGTTGTACCTGCAAGAATGCGCGAATAAATTCTTCTTGCTTCACACGACGAGCCCACAGCTGGACATCTCGGGTTTTCTCGCACCATCCGTGGCATTTAAGACAAGTATTACTTTGCCCCGACTGTCTGCCGATGTCGCACATGATATGAAAACCTGTAGAGATTGTTCGCGACGAGAGACCCTTCCAACCCGATGAGCAGGATTTCTGAAACCAATTGAACCTCCCTTTCGGCCCTTTCAGTAGATTGGCATTGACTTGCTTGGCCCTTTCCCGAAGTCAGCGTCTGGAAATAGGTGGATCATTATAGCGACCGAGTACGTGGCCCGCTACGCTGAGGCAGAAGCCCTACCGAGAAGAACAGCAGCAGAAGTCGCCAAATTTTTCTCAGAGTGCATTCTTCTGCGGCACGGCGCCCTCGATGTGCTCATCATGGACAGGACAGCATTCACTGCTGAACTGGCGCAAGCCATCCTGCGCTACAGCGAATGCAGCCACCGGAGGAAAACTGCATACCACCCGCAGACCAACGGACTGACAGAGCGCCTGAAGAAAACCAGAGCTTATATGCTGGCCATGTTTGTGGCTGCCGAACACAAGACTTTGGGCGTCATCCTGCCTTAAATCGTCTTCGCCTGCAACACCGGTGTGCAGGAGACCACTAAGGGGGCCCCTTTTAGGCTCGTCCATGGCAGGGAGGCCACGACCAGGCTAGACGCTATGCTGCCCAACGTTACCGAAGAAGTTAACGTCGACGTCGCCGCCTACCTTCAACGCACAGAAGAAGCGGGAAGACTTGCCCGATTAAGGGTCAAAGACCAGCAGCGGACCAACGCCAGACGCTACAACCTACGGAGACGCAACGCGGAATACAAGCCATAAGACCGAAATTGGCTTTGGACGCCTATTCACCGCCCAGGAGTGAGTGAAAAGCTTTCGCACCGTTATTTCGGCCCGTACACGGTTCTTCGCCGGCTAGGTGAATTGGACTATGAAGTCGTCCCTGACGAAATGGCTGCATCCCTGAGACGCCGCGTACGACCAGAAGAGGTCCATGTCGTCCGCCTAAAGCCCTGGCGTGCCCGCTGAAGGACGGTGTGTTTCCACACTAGGTGTTTATTTTTCACAATCCGTTTTGATTCTTCCACGTCGCCTTATGATTTAAAGCATCCAGTCGGTGCTTCTTTGAGAGGGGACTATTCCGCATATTCCGCAAGTCTTTGCAGTGTTTGTTCATTTTTTTTAAGCTGCCGTCACGCCGCGTTATCACTTTGTTTGTGATGCAAGACGCGCCTAGATTTATCTTGATTCAGCGCATCCAGGCAGAACCGATTCTACGTTGTTCCTGAATGTTCTAGTAAGTTTCCAAGCTTTATCTCGAAAGTTCGCTATCAGCTTTAAAGGGAGACTGAAGCACTTTTTCTGAAAATTGGGCTGGCAGCGGCATCCTATAGTTTTTCATGCTGTATACTGGAATATCGCATGCAAATAAGGCAAAAACAAGCGCGAATTGCCTTTTTTAGCCGAAATATGCGGCCTGTGCCGCGGGGCACGCCGCGCGGCGCGCCGCCGCCCGTGATTGGTCAAGAGAGGTCGTGACGTCACTTTGAGGACTGGAGAAGCTGCCGATGCGGATCCGGCGCTGCGTTGAGGGCAGATCGCAGCTTTCCGTGTCGTTGTAAAAGCGAATAAGGCGACTATTTTTTTTTACTGACCACCGAAGAAAAGGATTCTACAGTTTGCTCATTCCACGTATCGCCTGAAACCAAAAAAGACACAAGCAAAAACTTCTATGCCTAGCACAAGCATACGCCAGCGTCAAAGACGCGATGCAGACCATGCGTAAAAGGTGCCAGCACAACCTCGGCTCGTATTCTCGGAAAGGAAGGGGTGCGAACAATACTCAAGTCAATTACCACCACCGGACGCCTCCTGGCTCGCCCGGAAGAGCGTCATCCTAAAGAAAAGGCCCAAAGCACTGTGTACAAAAAATCCCGTTCTCAGTACCCGGCGTTGCAGGTTGGGGCCAGGAAGTATTTCAAGGAAACGATGAAGGAGCACAAAGTTGGTGTCAAAATTAGCGAAGCGCAGTGGCCAAGCACTGCGAGGCATGTGACCCCAAGGTAGTGACGCAATCATGGTGCGCTGGAAACCAAGCCAAATACGCGCACATCTGCTGAACGCGCCAGGCGTGAAGCGTATGCTTCACTCCTGGCGCGTTCAGCAGATGCCAGAAAATATTAATCGCTGCCTCGGAAACGTTCGGCCTTCCTAGATTTGCAGTTTAGGTTCAGTGAAGTAGTTGCCAACTATATGTGTGTTTAAAAGCCAAGCTAGCTGCAACTCGCCCGCTGCCACAACTTGATGAAGAAGCCGAGTAAGGTTGCGGTGTTTTTTTGCAAAAACTCGGTAGGCATTCATTTCTGTCATAAATTTGCATCCGAAATCAACGTCGAACGCTTTCATTTTAATTGCTTAGCTAGGATTAAACGAGATGCCGCATATGAAGAGCTTCGATGCTTGCTTGCTTTGCTTTATTGTGCTTTGCTCTGCTTGCTTGCTTGGACACGTCGAACCGAGTATAAAATCACTAACCGAGCCTTGCTGAGCACGTCTCAGGCGGTCTGGCCGCACCTAAGCTGAGTAGAGCGACACATGCTTAAGCCTCTATAAGGTTTCTTCAGGGGCTAAGTGAGCATGTTTCTACTTTTAAAAGAGGCGCTTCTTCGGAATGGTGACACGCCTCTTATGCGCGAGGAAATCAATGGAACTGTGTCATGGTTCAGCCGCGTCTTTTCGGCAGAAATCTCCAGAGATCACACTAGGACAAGCTCTGCCTGTAGCCGCTCTTACGAAAGTGTTTCGAGCAGAGTAAGATTGCTTTAGTCGACTTGAATTCTTCGTCAAAGCAGCGAGCGCTTGCGCTGCGAGCGTATGATCTTGCGGAAAACAGTGGAAGACGACACAGTCGCGGCCGTAGTTGTTCGTGGACACGAACGCTGAGTAGTACCTGTTGAATCTGATTCTCAAGGTCGGCTGACACACTTTGTACGTCACAACGCACGCAGTACGAGGAACAACGCATGCAGCACGAGAAACAACGTGCGCTGAAAGCGCGCTCGGGTGCGCCGAAGCATCCCCGGCTCCTCAACATGACGTCACGCTGGCCGACATGGACGAGGTTTCCCTCTCCGCTGTTCCCCTCTCCGGCGCTCGCGCGGGGCGCGGGAAATTTAAACATCACATTTTTAATTGGTGATTGCGCCACTGTTTTAGCCAAAATCGAAAAAATAATTTCACAGACGTGATCAGCAATGACACTACTTCAAAACCCTAGAAGGTTAGCTGATTCGAAAACCGCCTCAGTATCCCTTTAAAAACAGCATGCACGAGAGCGGCGGGCATTATGTTCGGGCCGAGTGATTCAGTTCTTTGCGGGGACATCTCAGGCCAAGTAAACAATTCCGTTTAGAAGCCATTCTTGCTGTTCTCCCGTTTGCCGGAGTGCAGTCACCACTACGTGACAATATACTATACATAGTGCAGTCGCCTCAGTGTCACCTTACAACAAGCAAAAGGAAGGATTTTCCGAAAAAAAAAAAACGGGCTCTAACATTATGGTTCTTTCGAGTACTTGCGGTTGACTGGTACTTCTGAAGGAGTTCGTAATCGCTGCCTGAGAAGGAACGCTTATTGCCATTGTTGCCAGAACATTGTAAGTACCACAAAGCAAATGACTGAAATGCACTGCAAACTTTGTGGGCGCAGAAACCCTGCCAACCATTACTCGCTTTTGTCTCCGCCGACTGTCACCGGTGCTATACACTGTGCGCACCTTTGCTTCACCGTCAACGACCACTGCTACAGGTTGAGGGTATACAGACGGGATGGCCTCGAAAATACCCGCGGGCTTCACGTCAGCACATCACAGCAGGGTAGTTATTTCACAGGCGCTCGTGCATCCCACGACGAGCGGGTGTAGTTGGCACAGTCCTGCATAGGATCATCTTTAAGCTTTGTAGCTAGTTTACCACGTTCAGCTGTTGACTTATAACCGACATTGATACTTTTCATTCTTTCATTTCGAAAGAGAAGTGATCATTTCAACCACCATCATATAATCCCAAGATGATTACTAAGAAGTAGGCAGCATTTTAAAAGGCTGTGTATGTATATGGCACTGATTGTAAGGTGGTGTATTATTGTGATGTGTTATTGTGTGTATGGCGTATATGTATATGGCACTGATTTTGACCTGGTGTATTATTGTGATGTAGCCCCCCCCCCGTTATATAATGCCTCACCACCCAGGGTATTTTAAGGGTCAATAAATGATGATGATGATGATGATGATGATAGCTGTTATACGAAATGTTTATAGCCGTGAGCTGTCAAACGCAGCAATTTGCAGGGCAAAGAAGTAATGCTCGTATACACAGATAAAACAAGTTAAACAAGACTCATTAAGAGAGCATATTAGCGACATGCGAGAATGAGGATAATGTAATCGAATAAATTAGAACTAATTGGGTGTAACGCTCAATTTCAGTCCAACTCTCGCTGATTCTTACATTTCCTCTCGAGATTCGTACGCAACTTGATGGTGAGTACCGTAGCCGATTGACGTCGTCGATAGGCGCTTGGCCAGGGGTAACTCACAGTCCAGAGTCTTCTCGCGCGTGCGCTTTTTGCTTGATTTCATAGGGCACCCGTTCATAAAAGTTTCAAACCGAAAAACATTTTGGACGCTTAACAGAAGAAGCCACACACCTGCTTCAGCGTTACTTACAGGTGCTTACATATGTAAAGCTTTCGAGACGTTCAAATCTTTTCCTTGATATGTGGAGATCTTTTCCTCGATATGTGGACTTCCTGCTTTTTGTTTGATCACACAAAGCATTACGTAGTTAATTCTATTTGTTAACTTTGCGGCTCGAACAAAAGATTATGATAATTATTTCAGCGAAGCGCTTAGGCTAAGCTAAGAAGTTGGGCACGCTGAAGCCTAGCAGTGGCTCTGCAAATGTGAATGAGGCATATCATGGTCTTGTAGAAAGAGGGATGAAATGAAGCCACCGAAGCTCTACATCAACAGTATGACGTCATAAATTTCATCTGTTCCTTCAGCGGCCTGGGGTCTTCTTTGCATATCACTTAGCAGACACGGACACTGTTCTTTATTTATTTACATTTACGTTTTTGTAGCTTAATTTTGGTTATTTTTGCGGGAAGGTACTCAAGGCCTTCATTTGAATATGTCGAACAAACGTTTCTCTCTGGTCGAGAGTAGCTCGCCTGCCTCATGACTGAAGGATCAGCGGTTCGTATCCCGGCTTGACCATTTTTATTTTGAGCGCAGTACTTTTTGCTTATTCTGTGGGCACTGCGTAATGTTGACAGAATGAGGTCATGACCCTGTGAAGCAATGAGAAATTCGGTTGCGACGACATCCCTTTCGTACTGAGTGACCTTTGTTAGGTGTTTGAATTATCCACACTAGGGAACGTTATTTTTCCCCGCCGTGGGGGCTCAGTGGTTACGGCGCTCGGCTGCTGGTCCGAAAGACGCGGGTTCGATCCCGGCCGCGGCGGCTGAATTTCGATGGAGGCGAAATTCTTGAGGCCCGTTACTGTTCGATGTCAGTGGACGTTAAAGAACCCCAGGCGGTCGAAATTTCCTGAGCCTTCCACTACGGCGTCCCTCATAGCCCGAGTTGCTTTCGGACGTTACACCCCAATAAAACCAAAACGAAAGGAACGTTATTTTGACGCCATTGCCCTCTCGGCTAATCCCGATTTTTTCGCAACTACAACCACCCTTACGAAAACGGCTTTTTCACCGAAAGCATCCCTTATCGTTATCGCACTGAAACTTTTTTCTTGGTATGGAAATTTCCTGCCCGCGTGTCGGGAGCTCCAAGTCCTGGGGCCCTGCTGCCGCTGCTGCGAAGTTGGCCCGGTCAATCAGCTTGCGCTGCTCTGCCCTGGTCCTGTAGTCACGCAGGAGGAACACATTGATACGTGCATCCGAAGATACAGAAGTAGTGCATGCACGAGAAGAGGAATAAGTTAGGTGGCTCTCGCGCGCGCGCTCGAACCTCTGAGGGACCGCCGCAGGTTTTTGCGTCTCTGCGCTGGTGTTAGTTTTGGCGTTGCACGCTACAGTTTGGTGGAGGTGCTGGGTACGCTTCCTGACCTGCACACTCCGTACAGCGTCACTACGGACCTCACACCGGTTCACCAGCAACCCAGCCGCCGTCTCCGCGGAGAGTCGCCTGAATTTGGGCCCCTTCCTCCGCCAACAAGGACGACGCAGCCTCGACCGCCGAGTCCAACTGACATGGCCACTGACACCAGGACCCCGCCGCCGATTCACCCTCTACCGTCGACTCCAACTGCCATGGCCGCTGACACCAGGCCCCTGGCGCCGATCCTTTGCCACCCACCGCGAACACCGCCATCTTTTCACGGTGACGTGTTCGAAGACGCTGAGGACTGCCTGGAGACCTTCGAGCGGGTCGCACGCTACAACGGCTGGTGCGACGAGCGCAAGCTCAATAACGTCTACTTTGCCCTGGAAGAGTGTGCTCGGACGTGGTTTGAAAACCACGAGGCTACTCTTCAGACCTGGGAGACGTTTTGCCGGAGTCTCCTATCTACGTTCCCCAACGCTGACCGCCGGGAGAAGGCTGAAGCTGCGCTGCACTCCCGAAATCAGCGCACGAACGAAAGCGTGCGTATGTACACCGAAGACATGGCCCATCTTTTCAAGCGCGCCAACCCCAACATGACAGAGGAGAAGAAGCTACGCCATCTCATGCGTGGGGTTAAGCAGGAGCTGTTCGCGGGCCTCGTGCGCAGCCCACCCCGCACGGTGGCGGAATTTCTAACCGAGGCGACCACGATGGCGACGACGCTGCAATAACGGGCCCGCCAGTACAACCGGGACATCACCTGCATGGTGCCCGAAGGCTTTTCGTCGTGTCTCGGCGGCAGTGCAGACACCTTGCGCGAACTAATTCGCTCAGTTGTCCGGGAGGAACTCCAACGGATCCATCTGCCCCAGGTTGCACCTGCGCCGCTGGCAGCACTGACTGAAGTCGTCAGGGACGAGGTGCGACAGGTTGCGCAGGCACCTCCTGTCCCCGAAGCGTCGTCCCGGTTCGATGACAGACCCACGTACGCATCCGTTGTACGTCGCACGACAGGCTGCGGTCCCGTTACCCCAACGCCTGGCGTGAGCAACATCGGCACATGTCACGCAAGCGTGTCTGGCTACGGTATGGCCCCGGCGACCCCCGTGAGTAACATCGCCGCATATTCCGCAACCGCATCTGCTACAGCTGGGCCACGCCCTCGCAAGTCGGATTTGTGGCGTACACCGGACCGCAGGCCTCTGTGCTACCACTGTGGGGAGCCCGGTCACCTCTACCGAGCATGTCCGTACCGCCAAGTGGGCCTTCGCGGTTTCCATCCCGACGCACCCTGCCCTCAGAACGGCGAACATCCGCATGAGATTGCGCAGCATCTATGGGCACGCCAGAACCCTGCCTACTCTGGAAGGCCGAGAAATGCCATTTTGGCTTTGAGGAACTTCGCTTTCTTGGTCACGTTGTCAGCGCACAAGGTGTTCGCCCGGACCCTGGTAAGACCGCTCCCGTCTCAGGTTTTCCACGCCCAACTGACAAGGAGGCCCTTGGCCGGTTTTTGGGCCTGTGCTCCTATTATAAGCGCTTTATTCAAGATTTCTCGAAAATCGCGGAACCGCTGAACGCACTGAGCCGTGACAACGCGCCCTTCCTGTGGGGGACCGACGAAGAGGCTGCATTTACCGAGCTTCGCAGCCGTCTGCAAAGCACTCCGATACTCGGCCATTTCGACGAGCATGCTGCCACGGACATCCACACTGACGCCAGCAATGGTGGCCTTGGTGCACTGCTAATACAGTGGCAAGACGGTGCAGAAGGGGTCATCAGTTATGCTAGTCGAACACTTACGCGCTCCGAGACCAACTATTCTTCGACGGAGAAAGAATGTCTTGCAGTGATATGGGCCATCTGCAAATTCCGACCGTACCTCTACGGACGACCCTTCCGTGTAGTGAGCGACCACCACTCCTTATGCTGGCTGGCGAGCCTCAAAGACCCCTCAGGACGCTTGGCTAGATGGAGCTTACGCTTGCAAGAATACGACTTAACAGTAGTTTACAAGTCTGGCCGTAAGCATCAGGATGCGGATTGTCTGTCGCGCGCGCCTATCCCAATCAATACCGAAGAAACCACCGATGATTTTCCTTTCCTGGGCTCTGTTAGTACCACCAAAATGGCGCAGCTTCAGAGGGCGGACTCGGAGTTGGCGCCGCTCATCGATTACCTCGAAGGCAGTGAAGCTCCCATTCCGCGTGTTTTTCTTCGAGGGCTTCACACCTTCACTTTACGGTCTGGTGTCCTCTACAAGCGCAACTTTGCCAACAGCGAAGAAGTGTTTCTACTTGTCGTACCATCACAGCTGCGGCCTGAGATCTTGAGTGCCTGTCATGATGCACCATCCGCCGGCCTCCTTGGAGTCAGCCGTACACTCGCGCGGATTCGACAAAAGTATTATTGGCCCAGGTTACTCCCATCGATGCGGGCCTACGTAAAGACGTGCCGTGAATGCCAACGTCGGAAGACTCCTCCATTGAAACCAGCCGGATTTCTTCACCCCGTCGATCCACCGAGGACCCCTTTCCAACAAGTGGGCATGGACCTCCTTGGTCCATTTCCGAAGTCTTCGTCTGGAAAGCGTTGGATAGTCGTTGCGACTGACTACCTCACACGGTACGCTGAGACCACGTCTCTTGCCAAAGGCACTGCTGCTGAAGTGGCGCAGTTCTTCGTCCACAACATTGTCTTGCGTCATGGAGCACCCGCCGTTGTTGTTACTGACCGCGGAACTGCTTTCACGGCCCGCTTAACCCAGTCCGTGATGACTCTCACGCACACGAGCCATCGACGTGCTACGGCGTATCACCCGCAGACAAACGGGTTGGTAGAGCGACTCAACCGCACACTAGCCGACATGCTATCAATGTACGTTGACGTCAAGCATCGAACTTGGGACACCATTCTGCCGTACGTAACGTTTGCGTACAACACCGCCCTGCAGGAAACAACCCGACTGACCCCCTTTCAGCTTGTCTTCGGTCGCCAGGTGACCACTCCGTTGGATGCTATGTTGCCCGTCGACCCTTACTGCGACTCTGACGCTGACATCAACGTAGATACCTTCGTTCAGCGTGCTGAGGAAGCGCGTCAACTGGCCCGCCTGCGCATCCATCGTCAACAGGAGACTGACGCCGCTAGGTACAGCTATGGGCGCCGTTTCGTCAGTTATGCGCCCGGCGACCTTGTGTGGATTTGGATACCTGTTCGTCGCCGCGGGATCTCTGAAAAGCTGCTGCGCCGATACTTCGGCCCTTACGAAGTAGTGCGCCGCATCAGTGATGTGACTTATGCAGTTGCTCCCGCCCCGACAGCTTGTTCATCGCGCCGGTCGCACCGAACTGAAGTCGTACACGTTGTTCGCATGAAGTCTTACCACGACCGGCTACCTGACTGAACTGCGGTCCATTGCAGCTGTGTTGTACCCTTTCCCTGACTTTTCTCTCCTAGTCGCATCGTGTCGATGCTGCAGAAGAGGGGGGCAGTGATACGTGCATCCGAAGAGACAGAAGTAGTGCATGCACGAGAAGAGGAAGAAGTTAGTTGGCTCTCGCGCGCGCGCTCGAACCTTTTTTTTTTTTTTTATTCGTGAAGTCTGTCTTGAGGCATAAGTTGAGAAAAGGGGGAGTGGAATGTAGGTTACAGAAAGTTAAAAGAAGAAAAAAAAAAGGTTCTGAGGGACCGCCGCAGGTTTTTGCGTCTCTGCGCTGGTGTCATTTTTGGCGTTGCACGCTACAATATAATATCAGTGCAAGAACATCGCCTTTGAGCGCTTCATAATTTCTGATGATGAAAATGTTAAAACTTCATTTCTTCAAGGATCAAATCAAATCAGATCTTTGAGTTGTCTCAGGTATTTTTCTTCTTCTTGACCGTGAGGATCCTGGCAAATGCGATTCTCAAATCCCGATCGGCCCTCTTTTAGGTTTCACGGTCTGAGCCGATGATGGTATCCACTCAATATTACTTGGCAAGAGAGGCCCGTGGGAGCTGTGTTGCCAGGGCATTCATATATCCTCCTGAGACCCGTGTATGGCAATTTGTCCAATATATTGGACATTAGCTTTTAAGCCAGTACTCCCGCGCCGAAAGATTCATCTTCATAAAACCCACTTGTCCAATACATTGGACAACTGGTGGCGCCATCTGTGCACCTTTTTTGAAATTAAACTGCTCACTTTCCCGCCAAAACACTTGGAAAACGGCGGCGTTCAGCGGCGCGGCGTTCTATGGCACCTGCCGGAGAAGTAAGTGTTGTTTCTGCGATTTTACCTACTTTGAACAAGTAAATTTCGTTGGATATCAACAAAAATAGAACAGAAAACATGTAGATATTATAATTGTAACTCTACATGACCTAACTTTTCTGTGCGTTCAATCTGATTTCACGTGTCCAATACGTTGGACGCTGGGACTCACCCCGGTTATTTTGACCGCGCTTTTGAGATGGCTTTCGCAATAACTGTAAACGAATACTGCTGGTATTTAACGGCTCGGAACGAAATAACGTCTTTTTTGTTGTAGGAGACAGGCCTCGCGTTCCTGATGAGACGGCCGAAGCAGTTTTACAAAGAATTGCACAAGCCAACACATCAGTTGGTTGGTTTAGTTGGTTTATGGGGTTTAACGTCCCAAAGCAACTAAGGCTATGAGAGACGCCGTAGTGAAGGGCTCCGGAAATGTCGACTACCTGGGGTTCTTTAACGTGCACTGACATCGCACAGTACACGGGACTAGAATTTCTCCTCCAAAGAAATTCCAGCCGCCGCAGCCGGGATCGAACCCGCGTCTTTTGGGTCAGCAGCCGAGCACCTTAACCACTGAGCCACCGCGGCGGCCTCCAACACATCAGACATTGACCTATCGGACAGCGACGACGACACTATTGCCGATCCAAAAACAGCAAGAAACCCAAGAAACGTCAAGAAGCAATAAACGTCAAGGAAAAAAAAAAAACAACAAGAAACAGAGAGTGACAGTGAAGTTGAGTGGAGCCCACCATTAAAGCAAGCTCGACGAGGAGAGACCAACAAAAGTGGCTACTACTTCCCAAGGCTGTCTGACGCAGCTAACGCTGCGGGCTGTAGGTTTGAGGGGTGCACCATGAAAACAAGGTTTTTTTGCACAAAATTTCAGCAGTTCTGCATAACAAAAGACAGAAGATGCTTTGAAAAGGCACACAGCAAGTGAGCACAGCGAAACTTTTTTATTCAGTTGACGTATATTTTGCTACTTTGACTTTTGTCATAATAAAGTATTTTTTTCGCACAACTTTCACAGCTTTATCTGAAGTATTTTGTGGCACGCCCACTGGGTGGGAAAATACGGCTAGAGTCCTAGTGTCCAATATATTGGACATCGTGCTTAGCTGAAACTATTAGTTCTGTTGAGAAAATATCTCTCACTTTGCACCTTTGTACTCCTACCAGCTTATTCTGAAACCCTACAAAGTTTTTGTGCACTCAAATTCACTTCGGGTCTCAGGAGGATATTATAGCAGCTAAATTGTCCATTGAATCGGGGTGTTAGAGAATATGATCCGGAATAAACGATGAACCATTGTTTGAATTGGGTTGAGTATCTGTCTGGAGTTGCCACCTTGTTACCTCTTCAGCTTTTAAAGAGATTTGGGGGAGGGGGGGGATAGCATATTTCATCATTTCGGAAGTGCATAGTTATTTCGGGGCACTTAAATACGTTCTCGGTTTCGATATCAGGATTGGGCAACCCACAGCTCGGGCTAATCGCGGGCTGCCTCATTGCCAGGATCGGAAGAATTCCTAAGAACCCATACAAATTCAGTTTGGAGCGGTACATTAGTAGTATTTATAATCTTGCTGCTGGCTGTACAATTCCGCCTGCTTTCCGCAAAATTCCTAATCCCAGTTTTTATTCGCTAAAAATATATGTAGCCCCGGTGGATGTGATTGCGAGATATATAGCCGCTACCTCCGCATCCTCAGGCCTAACGTTAACTCTTGCTGCTCATAGAGGGCGGCCGAGGTAGTTAACTACCTATTGCTAAGGCCTCTAAACGCGTGCTCTGCAGCATCGGCATAGAGTGCCCCTTCTTACCCTGCATAGTGTGTGACAAGAGCCTTGATTCTATTTACTCTTCTCTCTTCATGATTCTCCGAGTGTGTTTTCGTGTTTGTGTTTGACTCGGATATGTTTGTATATCTTGGATGGGATTCTATAACTCTACTTTTTTTGTTTACTGATGTGTGGCCATCCAAACCTGGCAAGGGTTGCTCTGTAAGTAACTAAAGTGGTTTTTGAGGAAAGGACTAAAGATGTGCGAACAGCTCCCAGACAGAGACTCGAAAACGCAGTTACCTGCGCACATCAAGAAAGCTCTTTTGATCAAACCCCTACCCAAGAACATGCACCCTACGCACCACGAAGGCCGACGCACAGCGAGGGCTCGCGCACTACACACCAAATACAGCCGGCACGACAACGTGGCGTACGTGGACGCAGCGGAATACCGACAAACCCCGAGAAAAGCGTTTGCAGTGGTCGCGGTGAATGGGAATGGCGCCCCGTTGGCGGCCGCGTCGAGAGAGAGAGAGAGAGAAAACTTTATTTACAAAGGAATTCGGGGCACGCCCCAGGGTCCCCGCACGACCCCACTGCACTCAAGTGTTTATGTTCCTGAGGTCCATAACACTGGCAGCACGGCCGGTGGCGATGGTCTGCACGGCCGGGTCCTCCGAGTGCAGCAGGGTCTCCCAGTCCTCCCAGGTCTTGAGGTTCTCTAGGTCCCGCGGGGGAGGGTCCGCCGGGCAGAGGGAAAGGATGTGGAGGGAAGAAGCGAAGGGTTCTGGGCATAGGGCGCAAGCAGGAGTGGGGAAGGAGGGATGATAGTGGGTTAGGGTAAGGGGCGAGGGGAGAGTATGTGTTTGTAATCTGCGCCAGAGTGTTGCGTGTCTGTTATCTAGGGAGGGGTGGGGCGGGGGGTAGAGCTGGCGAGAGGCTCTGTATGCCTGGGTCAGCTCACTGAATGAGTGCATGCGATCCTTCGTGAATCCCCGATCCGAGGCCACCTGAGCCCGGTTTAAAGAACCTCGGGCTAAAAGGTTGGCGGCCTCGTTTCCGGGATTCCCGGAGTGCGCAGGCACCCATATCAGCTCCACTTGGCGGGGCGGGGGTGCATCGGGCGAGTCCAGTATGCCAAAAGCAGGGACATGAACTCGGCCTCGAGCAAAATTTAGAATCGCAGTTTTAGAGTCAGTTAAAATATACAGGGCTTCCGTGCGGGTTATAGCAAGTGCAATGGCGGCTTCCTCTGCAGCCTCTGGGGACGTATCTGGAGGGAGAGGTAGTGTGAGGAGGGTGGATGAAGAGGAGTCCACCGCAGCTGCTGTCGCTTCATCACCCGTGCAGGCAGCGTCCACCCATACGGCGTCCGGCTGGGGTCCGTACGCTCGATGGAGTGCCTTCGCACGGGCTCTGCGGCGCTGCTCATGGTGGGACGGGTGCATATTCCTCGGGAGCGGCCTGATGAGAAGCTCTCGGTGAAGGGATCGTGGGATGGCGAGAAGGGTTGGGTCGTTGGCCGGTATTTTGATTCCCAGGGAGTCCAGGATATACCGACCTGTGGAAGTTTTTGTGAGCCTGATGTATTGGGCCTGTCGGTGGGCCTCCACCAGTTCCCCGATCGTGTTGTGGAGGCCCAGGCCTAGTAATCTGTCTGTGGGTGTGTTGAGGGGAAGATGAAGAGCTACCTTGAATGCCTTGCGAATCAAAGCATCCAAAGCGTTTATGTCATGTTTGGATAGTTGTAAGTATGGGGTAGTGTACAGTACACGGCTGAGGACAAAGGCATGAATGAGGCGACATAGGTCGCGCTCCTTCATGCCTCTATGATGTCCCGAAACCCTGCGGATGAGGTGCGATATCGCGCCTGCAACCTGCTTGAGTTTCTTGAGGGTAGTGGTGTTTTTGCCATCGTTCTGGATTTGCAGGCCCAATACACGGAGGGTTCCAACCTCAGGTACCGGGTCACCATTCAGTTCAATGGCAACGGGGGATCGGGGGCAGCGGTGGTTCTTAGGCCGGATGAGGAAGAGTTCGGACTTCTCTGGGGACCAGGACAGTCCGATGGTCCGTGCGTAATTTTGGGTGAGGGTGGCTGCTTCCTGTAAGGTGTTCTCTATGTCGCCGTCACTGCCGCGGGTGGTCCACAGGGTGATATCGTCGGCATAAAGAGTGTGCTTGAGGTGGGGAATAGTTGCCAATTTCCGGGCGAGGGGTATGAGGGTTATGTTAAAGAGAAAGGGGGAAAGGACGGACCCTTGAGGGGTGCCGATACTCTGAAGTGTGTAGGAGGGGGAAGACAGAGGGCCGAAGTGTATCTCAGCCGTGCGGTCAGTCAGGAATGCTTGAATGTAGGCATACGTGCGCACACCCACATTCAATGGGGATAGAGCAGTCATGATCGCCTGGTGTTCAATGCGATCAAAAGCTTTGGAGAGATCCAAAGCTAAGACTGCCTTGGTGTGACCTGGAAGAAGCGGGTCAAAAAGGTCGTGTGTGAGTTGCAGCATGGCATCCTGTGCGGATAGATGAGGGCGGAATCCCACCATGCTATGCGGGTAGAGATTGTTGTCCGCCATGTGACTTGTGAGTCTCGCTAACACAACATGCTCGAGGAGCTTCCCGAGGCATGAGGTTAGCGAAATCGGGCGAAGGTTTTGAATGGTGAGTGGTTTGTTGGGTTTTGGTATAAATATTACCTTCGCGTGGCGCCAGGACTGCGGGAGGTTACCCTCCCTCCAGCACTGGTTGAAGTATTTCGTAATGTGGGTGATCGATTGGTCATCCAGATTACGGAGCATGGAGTTTGTGATTTGGTCTGCACCAGGTGCGGAGTTGGCGCGGAGAGTCAGGAGGGCCGCTCTGACTTCCGTCTCCGTGATGTCGGTGTCGAGTGTTGGATTTGCTTGTCCTGTGTAGTGCGGTAGAGGTATGGGGCCGCCTGGAGATGTGTACATGGTTTGAAGTGTGTCTAGAAGGGTGTCGGGATCGTCAATCTGTTCATGTGTGAGGCGTGTCACGTGGTGCTGTGCTGCTGATTTGGTGCGTGTGGGGTCAGTGAGGTGTCGGAGGAGTTGCCATGCACGTTTGCTGGACAGGTTTCCGGCGATGCCGTCACATATCTGTCCCCAGTTGGATCGACAGAGCTCCTCAGAGTGCTGTTGGATTTGTGTCTGCAGCGCGGCCAGCCGCTTTTTAAGCGTTCTGTTGTGTTTGTTGCCTTTCCAGCGTTCCAGCATGCTGTGATAAGCCTCCCAGAGGTGGGCTAGGCGTGTGTCAAGGGTCGGTGTTTCGGTTGTAGTTTCAATGTGTCGCGTGTTGTGGTGAACGTCATGCTTGAGTGATTGCACCCATGCATCGATGTCTGCGATGGGAGTGTCTGGGAGGGCGGTGCGTGCAGCGCGAAAGGCATCCCAGTTAATGAGTTCGTGTGTCATATTTGCGTGACGGGGTGGTTTGTATGGGACAGTGATTTGTATAATGTAATGATCACTGCCCAGTGTATGTTGTGTTCTGTTCCAGGTAACGCCGCGGATACAGCGGCTCAGCGTCAGGTCCGGACTGGTGTCCATGCTGACACTGTTGCCGATCCGCGTAGGCGTCTGAAACGTGTTGTGCACAGTGAGTTGGAGGTTCTGCAGGAGCAGCCAGAGCCTGCGACCTCGATGTGTCGTGGTTGTGTATCCCCAGTCAGTATGCTGACTGTTGAAGTCCCCACCGATGAGTAGGGGATGTTTCCCTGCTAGATGGTGTAGCTTTCGCAGAAGTGATTCTAGCGGGGCCATCGGCAGGGACGGGGGGTGGTATATGTTTGCTATAAATGTAGAAGGAAGTAAATGTGTGTGATGTATAATTTCCGTGATCGCGCAGGGCGTCTCAGACGTAATGTGATGAGTTTTGTAGGTGAGGCTGCGGTGGATGAGTGTGGACGCCCTGGGTGTGTTAGTGGTATCCGAGTGTGTAGATGTGTAGCTGGGGAGGGTTGCTCGGTGTGCAGTCTCCTGGAGAAGAAGTATGTGGGGCGTCGATAGAAACCACTTCCTCCGAGACGGCGGAGGAAGCGGCAATAGCCATAGCTATAGCGAACGCGCCTGCTGATATTATATTCAGCGACTCCAAAACAGCCATTCGCAATTTCGCGAGGGGCCGTATCACATCTACCTCACTCCGCATCCTTCAAAACACCCGCCTTCCAATTAGAGAAGTTGAAATTGATCTCGGTCCCGGCCCACTCGTCTAATCCGGCGAACGAGGCGGCTCACGCGCAGGCCCGAGGTTTCGTCGACCGGGCAGTGAGCGCCCTCTGACCCGAATTTCACGAGGGACTTGTTAATCTCATTTCATGGCATCACCCATCACTTTAGGATGCAGAGGCGCGCATATCCCCCTCCCTACAAATCGTTATCAAAAGCGCAGGAAGTCACCTGGCGCCGTCTTCAAACACGCTCCTTTCTCAATCCGGCTCTGCTTGCCCTCATGTACCCTGGCCAGTACGATCGAAACTGCCATAAATGTGGACAAAGGGCCACCTACGACCACATTCTGTGGAATTGCGCAGATGATCCGCCTCCGGCGCAGTTGATACAGCTCCCTTCCCCCGAGCGGTGGGAGCTGGGGGAGCTGGTCAGCTCGGACCCCAAGATCCAAGTGCGGGCAATCGAGCGGGCCAACGAGGTCGCCGCTAGCCACGGGCTAGCGGCCATCTAGTACGTCCCTCCGCAACCTGCTCTCGACGCAATAAATGTTTTACAATCCAATCAAATTGAGGAAAGGAAATGGCGGAGTATCTGTTTCACATATTTTTTTTTATTCGAGATGTTTGCCATTAGGCATAATGTAAAAGGGAAAGGAAGTTATAAGAAGGAGTGTAAAGAAGCCTCCCTTAAAAAAGTATATCTCGGTGGACACCTGAAACACACCTTAAGGGAAGGGAGGAAGGCGGGAGTGATCGAAAAAGAGAGAAAATTGTACCTTTTCTTCTTTTGAGAGGCGTTCTTTCTGTGAGAATAAATGCGCTTCTTTAAAGGTGCACTGAAGAGGATTCTGAACTTGTCTTTTTGCCGCGGGAACTCAATCTACACGCTCCTAGCATTCTTAGAAACTGCAACTTATTGCCCTGTATGGCCGATTTCCCTAATTAAATCGAATTAACGTCAGGCTCCCGCCCCCTTTTTTTTTAATTCTCCCTCGTACGATGGGCGGAGTCGACCAACGCGTGAAGTTCCTTTAAGCCAGCTCCGTGGAGGCTTTGCTTTCGCTTTATTTTGTTTTTTAGGTTTCCATGAATAAATAGTTTCATTCGCAGATAATATAGCCGCAAAATAAGCCCGCAGAAATAGAATTACGCGCGGTCTATTTGCTACTACGGCCTACTACGTATTACTCCGCCGATGGCAGAGCGGCAAGCCGCCACGGGACTGGGTGAAAGGCACTCCACGCGTTGGTCGACTCCGCCCACCCTACGAGGGAGAATTAAAAAAAAAGGGCGGGAGCCGGACGTTAATTCGATTTAATTTGGGAAATCGGCCATACAGGGCAATAAGTCGCAGTTTCTAAGAATGCTAGGAACGTGTAGATCGAATGTCGCTCGCGCTCTGCTCTGACCTGCAGTTTCGTTCGATTCAGTATATGCGTGTCACTGCTTCAGCGAGAGCAGTTTTGCCGTACACAAGCGGCTAATAAATAGTTCTTGGCCGAATTCCGGGCGTGCTGCTGTGGTCTGAGTCCGCTCCTTACCAAGAAACCTTGAGAGCGGTCTAGTTAACTTATTTTTCCATCGCTTTGGACATGGCAGAAAACTAACGGCTGTTTGTTTGTAGAACGAAACACGCACACACCTGTAGCGGAGGCTCAACCTCAGATCCTATTTATCTTTGTGGTGTAGCGATGATCCAGTCCGGTACAGTGCATCCGGAGCTCGCCATGTTCGCGCTACATTAAACAGTGTTGCCTTCAAAAAGTACAAAACAAGTCCTACCACGACGACTGCTCTTTTCACCTGAATGTAGTTTAACCCGTGCCCTTAAAAGATAAGCGATCGACGAATATCTGCTCCTGCAGGGTACAAGTGCTATATTACGAGCGTACACGGAGGTTCATCGGTATATCGCTATCGACAGAAGCCTTTCTTGCTCATTGGAGGTAAAGAAGAGTCACGATAAAATTGCTGCATCAGCACAAATGTTCGGGTGCAATGCGGTAAATGATGTGGCAGGCACTGCCGCTCAGCAATACTGCTTTGGAAAGCGTACATTGAAGAAACCATGCGTTATTCTCTGTCCGTTCTGCAAATAATGGTGGTCGCGAGTGTCGAAGCACCGAGAGATGTTGGGAGAGTGACTTCGGGTCAGTCTGTGCCTCCTGATGGGACATTCTTAACTCAAGAGGAAACATGGTATTTACCACTGGATGTCATCATTTCCTTGGAGACAACCTGTAATCACCCCCGATATCTACCCAATACAAAGAAGCACTTCATTTATCAATTTGATATAATATACATGAACTCAGGCGTGCGTCGAGCTGTGCAACTCATTCGCCGTTCTTCTCTAACCCACCTCCCTAAACTGCTTACTTTTTGCATTCGTGGATAATCTGTAATCTTGAAATCCATCAGTCTCTATCTGCAGTAAATGCAATTAACCGAACGCTACAAACCGTGATACTACAAGCTCCTGGGAACTGCATAGTTGTAAGGGGCTGACAGGAGACTGATGTCCCCTCAGACGCCTTATATGCGCCTCATGTAGTACCTACCTGTGACTTACACGGTAAATATTCTCTTATCTCCTTCAGCGGAAGGCATCCTTAACATCGGCATAGCTCTGCGGGATTAAAGAAGCTGCCATATGTATCCATGGGCCGAAGAGCTGGACAATAACTGATATCCACTGACTCAAAGCTACTCAACAAAGCCTTTCAAGCAAGATTAAGAGGACCACTCAGCATCCAGTGTTGTGTGATATTGGATATTTAAATCACATATACCAAGTGTAACAGGACACTGTATTCGTTTAAATTGGAATCCTACTCACTGCGGCGTTTAGGGGCACGAAAAGAGAGACAAAGCACCTCGCAAATTTGTCCCGCTTAGAAAATTTCGAACTTTTACTTACAGAACCTGACTCGTCCTTAATGGCGACAAAACATGCTTATAAAAAAGGGATCGCCTTTGGAACTTGCCACCTCGTCCACCATTCCTCCATCCTCGTTGTCTGAACCAGAAATCTTGACTTCCGCATACACTTCGACGCCATCAAGAATCTGTATACCACCATCTGAGAAAGAACGCCGCGTTCTCAAGCAGCTTCCGATACCGTGTAGGACAAGCTACCAGACACCGTAGTTATGACTGTGGTTCATTTGAGACAGTGAAACGTAGTATATTAGAATGCTGAGCTTATGAATGCTTGCCAGGGTGTTATGAGCACAAAATATAAAACTTGACAAAAGTACTGCTATCGGTGACTTAATTTTGAGGCCCCTCAGACTCCACTTCATAGCAGCACCGCGCACCGAACTTTTTAATCACATATCTGGAGGACAATTAACTAACTCACAAATTTTGAAATCCTTCGCCCCCGCAAGAAATGCTTTTTGCGCTGCAAGGACCTTTTTGTTTGCTAACCACCGGGCATTGTATTGCTATAGTAACCTGAAAATATTGTTGCTTTCTCTTCTTGCGTATATATATTCTTGGGTATCCATGCGGATTAAATGAGCGCATCTCTTTGTTGTTTCTTCATACGTTGAATTCAACATTTTCTGTGCTCTGCATTTTCCGATTTTCGCTCCCCAAAAAAAGATTTCATATCAGCCCGTTCAAACGCCTGTTAAAGTGTCTGTTCTTCACTGAGCCCCTCTCTCTCGATCGAGAGAGTGCCGTATTCGTGAGTGTGCGTGCATTGGTCTGCAGCCCAGCAGCGTCAGGTGGGGCAACTATGCAGTAACAAACGTGAATTTCAACCATGCTCAGCGCCACTTCCGGAAAAGTGGAGTTAAATAATTGAAAGCCCAGTCCTTCCTCCATTTCACTAGGCTAGAAACATCAGCCTCTTCCAGTGTTTGCCTCAAAAATTGTGCTTTTGGTCACCTAAAGGTGCTCTCATTTATTCCCGCTTCTCTTCGTCATCTTCATCACCCTGACGGGGCAAACACTGGAGTGCAAAGGCTTCTATCTCCCTTATCTTTCTATTTAGCCCTATTCATTGCCACCTGCGGCCCCCGTATCCCCGCAAACTTCTTAATCTAATCCGCCCATCTAACCTTCTATCGCCCCCTGCTAAGCTTAACTTCTCTTGAAACCCATTCCGCTACCCTTAACGACGAGCGGTTATATTACCTTTTCGTTATATGCCCGGCCAAAGCCCATTTCTTCCTCTTGATTTCGGCTAGCATGTCTTTAACACTTCTCTGAGCACAGGCGTATCGCGCGACCGCCGCACAAATGCGATTTCTTAACGTTTCACAGTTGTCAACACAAAACCATCCCCTCTAAGCTGCTGTTCGTTCTGCTAAATACCAACAAGCTGTTTACCTGCCGCCATGGTTCAATATTATTTCCTTCAAATTGTGAGTGTGGTGTCGAATATCTTTTTCTTTCGTTTGCCGATTTCTTCCTGCTCGAACCTTGCCCCCCCCCCCTCCCCCCGATCATTTCGTTTCCGAAAAGATCACACGATGTGAACTTTTCCTCCAGTTTGCCGACGCCTGCTTCCACTGCGGTTCACCGTTAGGGACGCCGAGTTTCTGTGAGCACGAGTTTCTGTGAGTTTCTGTGTTGTCAGCAACAACAACAGTTGTGAGAGAGAAGAACGTCCCTCTCATCTACCCGTCCGGCGGTCGTTCATGTTGTCCTCTGGTAGAGGTGCACATGCGAAGAGTGAGGGATTTTGCAAAGTTGCGTTCAAAATTCAGAAAGCAGGAACACACAAGACTTAAGTTCGACACTCAGTCGTTAAATTTTGAGTTAAAAGTTAACACAACCATAATAAACGAAGGAATTTCTGTGACGAAATAATGTAATCACAAAGTGAGTCGCCCACTCGTTTTGCGGCACATCCTCTTGTGCTTCCTTTAAGCGAGGGGATAACCGGAATAGAAAGTGGAAAGCCTAAGCGAGTGAAAGGGAGCAGAAGAAATCTTTCACCACCGGACTCACAGAGGTTTGACATAGAGAACTATGATCGGCGCACATCGCGATCTGGTTTGGTTTATTAGAGTTTAACGTCCCGAAGCAACTAAGGCTATGTGGGACACCGTAGTGAAGGTCTCCGGAAATTTCGACCACCTTGGGTTCTTTAACGTGCACTGACATCGCACAGCACACGAAAAGATTTAAACCTTGCATTGCGCAACGCAAAACGGTCATGACCACCGCGCGTTGCCGTTAACTGCATAAGCGAGCGCTCCAATGGAACTTTTGGTTGTTTTTGTTGTTAGCATTTAAAAAGATGGCACATGTCCACAGCGGGGGATCGGCCAAGAACCGTCAGGAGGTTGTGCCAATGCTGAAAATCCAGGCCTCTTTCTTTTCGTCTTCGTCTACACATGCAGCGTGGATCGCATGCATACACTCGCGTCGCTACCTCCTGATTGCCTCATTTGCGTAGTGAACGAGTGGGTCTTCGAAAACATTTACATCGTTCGGCTTTCTTAGATATACGGTGAACTCTCAATTTGCGTTCTTCATCGTGCACTTTCTAACTGAATAATCTATCTCACTTTGGCACTATGGTGTACCATTTCGTGAGCGCGCACTGTTTTTCATAAAAATCATCATCAGTGCGATAACCACTCGTGCTTCCGGGGGACATATTGAATGAGCTCGGTGTCCGATCGCCCAGAACTTCGAACCGCTGCGGCCTGCTGAGCCGACCACCGGCATCGGATTCATACGTGCTAAAAGGTGAGCCTTCGCGATAAGAACTGTAAGAGAGGCGTTTGTATTGCGAATAACGTCCGGCCAACCCAGTCGTTTTGTCAGTAGGGCAATCTATATGCTTCGTAACCCTACCACTAGCGTTCAGCTTTGTTCAGCTCGGATAGTAATTACACGGCAGTTTCTCAGATTCGAGTTGCCTCTGCTCCTGTCAGGCATGTTGCAACCTAATACTATCGGTTTCGTGAAGCGGTCATTGAAAACGTCCTTCGCGGGCTCAAATGCGCCCGCATCGCTCTCATTTGGACTTTAGTGGGTTCATCCCCCGGGTATGCCAGATTGGCCAATCATGCAAGGTTGCTTCAAGATTCTTCGCACACCCTTAGCTCTCAGTGTTGCCGGATTTATCCCTCCTCGATACGGCCAGAGATCTCGCACGATACGGATGGAGCAGCTGTTAGCAGACGCCTTTCTGTACCGTCTCTCACGTCGTTTCAAGCGCGACCATAATTCCTTTTTTGCAAAGGCAAAACTGCGGGCTGGTAGTTGTTGTGTTGTCTAGGCACTGAAAATATCTACGACGAGGCACTCGCAGGACTAATGCAGCGTGAACTTGCGAGTAGGTTTAAGATGGAAACACCCAAGTTTAGTGTCTACAAAGGCTGGTGAAGAACGATTGGGAAAAGGGGGGCACAGTGCACAAGCCATTTATACTGCAGAAACAGCAGTACCTGCTTTGTGGAGGCCATTCAGTGTGGGAAAGGGAAGGCCCAAAATGCAGATATGAGAATACGCCTGAGCCTGAATAGAGCTCAGTTAAGAATGCCTCATTTGTTCCGATATCTGTAGGAACAGCGCAGTTAACAGGACACAAAGAAGACGGACACATACACAGCGCCTGTGTGTGCGTCTGTGTTCGTTCTGGGCTCTTACCTGTTCTGTTCCTACAGATAGAGTATGCATTACACACTTGCCCGCCACATCGCTTTTTTGAACCTCACTATATGTGGGACAGTTTTGTTTTTTTCCTGATCTTATTAACGAATTCTATTTATGGCCCATGTAGTACCAAACCATGTGAAACCATATTAAAGTTGACAGAACAAGAGATACCAGAGGAGCTAACGTAGTGAAATAGCAAGATCTTGACATAAGGGTTTGCTTCGAGGAAGCGGAGACTAGTTTTTGGAGCGAGGTTAAATTTCGTAAGTTTTTTTGTCGTGTTTGCTTTTTCAGAGTCGCAGCAGGTTAATAAACTTTTTGAGTGCGGGAGCGGGGTACATTTTTGTAAGCCACTGCATTTATCCCTGAATAGCTTTCTTTCTTCAAATCATGCGAAAAAAACAAACAAACGACAGTGATCAATCACTAAAGCATTAGCAAGCCGCCCCAGTGGCTTAGTGGTTATGGTGCCCGGCTGCTGATCCGAAAGACGCGGATTGGATGCCGGCCGCGGCGGTTGAATTTCTATGGAGGCGGAATTCTAGATGCCCGTTTACTGTGCGATGTCAGTGCGCGTTAAAGAACCCCAGGTGGTCAAAACTTCCGGAGCCCTTCACTGCGGCGTCTCTCATAGACTGAGTATCTCCAGGACATTAAACGCCATAAACGATACCATAAACCAAATTAAAGCCTTAGCACATTCCTCCTGATAACAAAAAATCAGTCGATCACTCTTATTGGTCATCACCATTCTCTGCAGCACCGTCCCCTGTGTCCGCGAGGGTTTCAACGAAACACCTACGGTCACTCAAGCGCAGCGAAAGCTTCCAGCGAATCACACCAGGCCGTAAAACGAGAGTGAGTAAGGAAAATAATTGGAGTGCTTACCAAAAGAGTTCAAAGCGTCTAAGCGGTAGAAGTTGGCGGCGTAAATCAGAGTCGTCAATCAAAAGATTCACTGCCCTAGGCTATAGATTATCCTTTCGAAGCGTTGTCCACACTAATGTGCAATAAATGCGCAGCTTCATCTTGCAGTGTGTTCCGCTAGCACCAATTCCTTTGGTTTGCAGCGAATTCCGTAGCCATGTTATTGCAACTGGGGTGCCTTTTTGATTTAGATATAGACCTTAGTGAATATTTCTCAGAACTGTAAGCTCAGTAGCACGCTTTTGAACTCTAGAGAGATTTTGTCAGTGATAACATCATTTTCGTTGCGAAAGCAACACTACGCAAGTCGCCGAGCCATTTGGCGGAGCTGAGGAAAGGCCATACTGCGCCTGTGCGAGGAGCAGTGACGTAACTAGGCACACAGCTGGCGCGCCGCCACCGTCGCTGCGCGGGTGACTCAGAGGTGCCGCCGCCGCGCTCGCCAGTTGCGCATGCGCAGAAGCGGCGCATTGCTAGCGTGCCGGGGCCGCCGCCGCTGCCGCGAGCTCTCCATCACCTCTCTCTCTCTCTCTCTCTCCGTTGCTTTCGCAATCCTCCAGGTTTACCAGAGCTAAACCACTCCCAATTTTTTTCAGGAATTTCTAGAATGATGATCATCAAGAAATATGTGAACCCCTTACCTCTGGCCTACTCCTCTAAATATGTTTTTTTTTTGCGATTTGCAGCCATTGGAATACTTTGGACGCAGTTTTTTACAGGGATAAAAATTACTCTGTGCTTCGAGATGCAAATCCGGCTGTTACTTGAGGCTCCAGTTTGTAGACCTCAACATCATGCTCGGAGAAAGGTGTGTACGCTGGTGCTACCACCCTAGAGCCAAGAAAGATTTTACCCTTTTGCTTCCGCAGAACCGAAAACTGTTAAGAGGACTATTGCGGCCCCTTCTCTAGAATCCGCACTCGTCATGCGATGCACTCACACCATGCAAGGGTGCTTTCGGGGCGAGGTAGCCAGACTGCGCAATGCAGGGTTCCCTGGCCACGTGTTGACAGCTGTGACCGAGGCACTGCTACAGAAATTCAAGGGAAGGGAAAAGAAGACACGGAGACCGGGAAGACTCGGGAACGCCAAAAAAGTTCTTATTCCATACATCCACAAGGTGTCCCACAACCTAAAAGGCAATAAGTACGGCGTCCCGATGGTATTCTCGGCGCTGTGTAACTTGGCCCAGATGTGCCCTAAGGTCCCGCAGTAGTGGCCCTGCAACATCTGGCTCTGGAGAAGAAGCACGCCAAGCCCTTTTTTGTTCAATGTACCACGGGTGTGGTCTATGAGATGCCCCTTTCTTGTGGCAAAGTGTATGTTGGCCAGACTGAGCCTTCTGTTAATGAACGTGACAGGAAACATGAACGTTTGAAAACGTATTAGACTGAAGCACGAATCGAGCCGCCCATTGCCGTTCTTGAAAGAATCAAAACGATCGGAACTATGTGTCACGGCTTTACAAGGTCAAAATTCTGAAGGGGAGCAAAGATAGATTAGCTCGGGAAATATAGGAAGCTTTTTTATCAAGGCGAGAGGCTATGTGTGTCAGCACCACGTCTGTCTCCTTGCATACCAGCGAATTCCCATAGGTTATAAATTGGGGAAGAAGAGCAGTCTGCACTCCTTAATCTACTTTGACTTATTTGCTGTCATCTTGAGTAGAAAAGACAAAGAAAAAAAGTGCGACCTCACTTTCCTTCCCCCCCCCTCTCCCGTTTCCATGACCTTTCGCTCTGTGGCCAGTCATAGATGCGCAAGCGCTCACTGTTGTCTTTTTTTTTCGTTCAACAAAAATAGTTGTCATAGTTGGAGCAGCGCCTCTGCTGTCATTTCTTTCTGCGTTTTCTTGTAAAACGCATCATCAACTGGCCCGGAACGTGTTTTATTAATATACTTCAGTCTTGCATAATATTGTTTTGCTGAAAATATTTCCTTTTTTCGTAGCCTTTATCCCTGAAGAATTAATGCACTGAGGTGTATGCAGCCGTATTTCAACGATGGGTCGCGATCTCTGGTTCTAGCTGAATAATGCAGTGCTGTATTGTTTATACGGCTACGTACTCATTCGACAGCCAATAGCACAACATTAGCGATGACTGCTACACGACCGTGCGTCTTTTTCCCGTGCTTCACGTCATCCAGCATCTGTTTGTATGCCACGTCATCGGCTTCGTGTGGTTTCCTGACACCAATGAAAGTCTCTCGATCCGCGCGAAATATTATCGCGGCTGTGTACAAAGGCGCGCGCTCGCATGCTTAAACGTAACCTAACGTAGCGGCGACCCCTACTGGTCCTCTTGGTAACGATCATACCGGAGCAATAAATTACATTGGACCCTAACGTCCAGCAAACAGGCTTCACAAAACAACTTTGTTCAGAGCTGTTTTCGACGTCATTTTACGCTGTCCCGTCGTCTGGCGCTTAGTGATGATCGTCATTTCATTGCACCAAGAGCAGCTGGGTTATTGGGCGTCATGTTAGCCTTGCGTTTAGTCTAAGCGAGGCGGCGTCAGAGACCCGTAATTCTAAGCAGTTCGCGCGGGCACAACGCCAGGGTATAGTCCGAGGGCAGGGAAAAGCTTGCTCACGCCAAAAAACTGGTGAGCACCCAGGACTACCAGAAGTTAAACCCCGCGGATCTCCTATACGATCAATTTGCTTAACCCTCTGTGCTACCCCTGCGGTGAGCAATGGCTTCGCCGGAGACGCTTTTACCCATGCTCCACAACACGGAGACACAAATAAGTTCTGAATCTTAGTCTGCCCTCACCAGCTTTCAACTGAACTGTTTTCATTGCCGCTGCACAAACTTTACCGTGTTCTCTGAGACTTGCCGTTAAGTGGTGAGCGCGCTTCTTAAGCAAGACAAATTTCTTTCATTTTTACAGTTGTAGCTGCTGAACGAAAGCGCGCCAGTCGTTGCAATGGGTCGCGACTGACCAATAAGCCTTTTCGTTGTTCTTACTCTAACCGGTAAATCGGTACCATTCCCAGTAATAGTGATCACATGCATCTACCCATGCCAACGTGTACCTTGTGTAATGGGTCCTTTGTGTTGAGGCCAAGCGCCGCCTACACGACAGGCATGAAGCGCATGGGTTTCTAGTGCGCTCTGAATTTTGCAAGGTTTGATAGCCATTACTGACACATGGCGCCAGGCTGAACAGGTCTCAGTTTGTCAATATACGCTGGAACGACGTACAAGCACAAGTGTCATTTGATTTATTCAGAGGCCGAGTATGGCGAAATGTGTCAGTAGGTCGTCCAAAGGATTGTACAATGTGCGCTGCGCGCCTCTGGATAATGAGATGCTCTTGCGAGAACAGTGCATGCTTGCGGAGTAAACATAATGGCAGCTACCTAAGGACCCTGTATCGAACAGCGCCAATACAATCAGGCACAAGAGACGAGGAAACATACGAACAGGCGGTTGCATTCCTCGTCACTTGTGCCTGTTGGCGTTCCCGCTGATCGATACAGAATGCTTAACCAACTGCCCCCCAAATTACTCAAGGATTTTTTTGATAAACTATACTTTTGCCAAAAAACCTTCCTTGTAGCACAAAACAAATGAGAGAACATCTTAAAATATACCCTGGCTGTCCTCACACTGCATACTCACAGCAACAAAATATTAATTTCTAGCGACGCCGCTATTCTCTCGCACTTTAGCTGCAGGGGCAGCCATCTATACATCAGTAACTGAGAACACACGCGGAGTGGCCGTGTTTGCGCTTGTAATTACTTTATTGCAGGTGCTCCGCACTTAACGCCCTGCCAATCTAGCTCCGCTCAGTGGAACAGGTGGAATTGGAAGTTCTTAACATTTTTCTCTAACTTTTTCTCTTTTGTTCTCTTTTGCTCTACTGAATTTTAATGTTAATGTACTTACCCCCCCCCCCCCCCCTACAATAATGCCTCTTAAGGCGCTGTAGTTACCTTGAATAAAAAAATAAACAGGTTATGGCAAGCACGGAAAAGAAAAAGCAGCGACAAGCATGTAACCTCAAAAAAAGGTCACAGGCGTGGGCTGTACTGTACTTTATTTCCGGTATCCCATGTTTCGCCCTTGTTCCGTGTCTCAGTGAAGGAGTGTGGAGTACAGTATTATGTACTATTCTCCAGGCTATTATGCTCTGTCATTGAAGCAGCGATGGGCGCTGTTGATAGCTGATTCTGAAAGGGATAAACTAAACCACCCCCTAACTTTTTTTTTCAGAGCTGTGTAACAGATATCTGTCCGTTTTTATAAGGAAGCACAAACGATATGTGGCTGGCTTATACAGTTCCGCATCCTTGTGGTCTTTGCAGGCTCGGGCTGGGCCATACTTTGCCGCCGAGACGTTATGTCGTCTAGACCAGGGGCTCCCGACAAGGAACGTGGGCTTTCCAAGCCAGACGGAGAGATGTCTAAGGTGTCCACTCGTAAGAGACGCATGCCCAGCGCGACAGTCGCCGCAGAGCACAAGAATGAATCTCACTCTCCACAAGGTACCGAGGAGGCCGTCAAAACGGGATCTTCAATTAAGAGGCCTCGCAGGCTGTCAACTAGTACTGCTGACAACCGCAGTCGACGCCTATTAGCTGGCAGCTCCACCAGCCGCCTTAAGGCTGCAACCATCAAAGTGGAAACAGCAGGGCCAACCTCAGACGATCCTGCTTCGAAGCTTGCAAAGCCAAGTGATGCTGAGAGCTGTAAAGTGCCACATCCTGAACGCGTCGCAGAGAATCAGCCATCGCAGCAAGCTCGGGACAAAGGTTCATATGTAAAGCACTCACGAAAAAAAACCAGCCAAGTGGCCTTCGGCGTGCAGGAGGCTCCCTTGGGTGGTGAAACGAAGCAGGCGGACGTGAACGTCACGCTGACCGCCACCCAACCTCCTAGCGCTCATGCCACGACGTCTACCAAAAAAGGTGCGGCCGAGACTAGCCCGGCTTGCCCGGAGAGCGCAGATGTCCCACCAGGAGACCCGGCACCCGCCGGCTCAGTGCCGGATATTGCACCTGCCGAGGATCAGGCACCTCGCACCAAGGGTTCCAAGGCGATTCCAAGGAAGAGCGCCGTGTTGAGTCCCAATTGGCTGGACCTGAAGAACCTTGATTTGGCCGACAGGGTAAGTTGCCGATTTGAACACTTCAAGCGGCCGTGCCTTCTAATATCGGGGCATGGTAGGAATTGAGCTGCATCTGATTTATAAGTTCAGCGCCCTGTTGCAACGGACGAAAAGTAGGTGGGGTCGCACACTCAGCAAACACTAGCTTTGTGTCACTTCTGAGCAGGGCGCTTTAGTATAAACATTTTGAAGGTGAGCGTTACTTCCAACAGGATACAATTCGCCTATAGCATTCGGCTTAGGGTCGGGAAAAAAAAATCAAACGTAATTAGGGAAACTTAGGGGCCTTCTTAGCCAGATTGTTAAAGAAAAAATATTATATCGTTTAGATTGCGTGCGATGGTGTCTATAACGAGTGCCTAATGTTCTTGCAATTTTCGCACCCTAATTTTGGTTTGAAACTGTTTCATTGGCTCTAAATGGTATGCATGAATTATAACCTTCAAGAATGATCGAGCACTTTCAATTTTATTAACACATGAAGTCTAATTCAACTTGCTAATGGAGCTCATTTCACCAATTAATCCCCTTTTTCAAATATAGGAGTGGCCCTACCAGAGGTTTCAGGGTCCTTAGCAATATTGGGGGGTAGTCGCATTTCCAAATTTGGCGGTGCTCTATCACAGGTATCATAGGGGCTTTATCAATGGTGGCCACGTGGTGTGGATGGCGTCACGACATTTTCATTGGCACTCATGATAGCGGGGAGTCCTCGTACGAATCCTGGCGCATGGGCGCAGCGCTTAAGCGCCCCTGCCGAGGATGGTGGCTGCTTCAAACACGGCCACCGGTTGGGCTTGTGCAACCCAGTTTGCTCATTCAGAGCTCCCGTAAGGCTCACGCGCAGCGCCACGACGGGCGCGTTGGAATTGCATAGAGTTTAGCAACGGTGCGTGGTTTGCTCACAATCCGTTTGCTCGCAACACAAGGTCATGTGACCTCTTTCCACCTGTCAAAGATATGCTTTACAAAGAAGTAGGCATGTTCTCCTGAGACAGGATGCTAAACTTTTTCGCATTTATATTTATTATCGCTGGTGCAACGCTTTACTATTATATATTTAATCCCTTTCCACATCAAATATGGCCGCCTTCTACTGCAAATTTCTCACTTAAAGTAATACGTTCATATATAACATCGTGAAAGTCAAAATATTACTGATATCTTGTGCCGAAGCTACCTAAATTGAGTTTGGTCCTGCACAAACACTGCCTTTTCCTCGTGTTTCACTATGTACAAGATTTTCTTTACCTTATCAGGACACCAGAATGTGGGAGAGGGCGCATGAGCAGACTCTCATATTTAATGACATAATTCTGCATTTCCGGGTCGAGTAATGCAAAGCTCCTCTTCTTCTTCAGATAAGAAGTCCTCGTAAGACCTTCGGCAGCAGCGCAGGAGTGCTCCTGAGGAGGGACATTCTCATCAGCCTCGTTGCTATAGCGGCCATGCTATTTTTCTTAGTCGCCCTCTTTTTCCTAATCCCTACGACGACACCGAAAGTAAAAGACGGCTTCTGCGTGACAGACGACTGCCTTTCACACGCAAGCCTTCTCGAAGAGAGTCGAAGCATAAAGTTTGACCCATGCCACGACTTCAGTGCCCACGTCTGCTCAAACTGGTCACCGCCCAAACTAAGGGAAGAAATTAGAGATTTTGACACGTCCGCTATGGTAGACATGGTCTACTCATGGCTCCTGGACCTGAGCAAGACTCTGCAGGAAGGATCCAAGGCGTTCCCCGTGGCGAGCAAGGCACTGGCTATGCTAGAGTCTTGCATGAGCAACTCCTCCACGTACGGAACAAACATGAAGCTTTTCCGGCAATTTCTTAACGATCTCAGCCTGCCTTGGCCGAATCCACCAAAAGAAGATATCGACGCGCTTGGGGTGCTCGTGAGTCTGGCCTACAATTGGCAGGCTGCCTTCTGGTTCGAGGTGAGAGTATCTTTGATGCATAAAGGCGCATACGAAGGCAGGCGCAGCATTATTTTGACGTCGTCTCCTCTGATTACCCTCTACCGCCAGCAGCACCGCGCTGTCATAAGAGACGGAAAGGACGCCTACGTCAAGTACTGGATGGACTTCTACGTAGCCCTTTTCGGCGACATAAAAATAGCCAGCAAAGAACGGGCTCTTCAGACGGCGGAAATGGAAGGCGACATTTTTGAGTCTATCAAAGAGGCTTTACACGCATCACCAAAAGATTCGGCTGTGTTCCCGATAAGCGAGCTCGAAGTGTTCACGAACGACATAAGCTCCCTCCGATGGTTGCAGCTGCTGAAGAACGCTACCGCCTTGAATCCTGAACTGACTGAGGATGACGTTGTTGTTACGACCAATGTACTTTTCCTGCAGACAGTGGGCAACCTTTTCAAGAGATACACCAACGCTCAGATCTTGGATTTCCTAGGGTGGCAATTTGCCCAGCATTATGCACCTGTGTCAGACAGCGGCCTTCTGGTGGCGCGTTACGGCGACCGCAGGACAGCCAGAAGCTTGCGACCCGCCTTCTGTGGATTCCACATCGAGGTGCCCTACAGGGTGCTCCTCCTATCCCTGCGCTTGGCGTCGCGGCTAACGCACACCGACAGGAAACTAGTCGACGCCGGCTTCGACCGCCTTGTATCAACGGCTGTGTATTTGCTCAACGATTCGATTTGGTTGGACCCAGAGAGCAGATCCTTGGCCACTGAAAAACTTCGCGCTGCCAGTTTGCGGCTGTGGCCTCCCGCCAAATTCCTCAACGATACAAACCTGGAGGAGTTATTTCGAGCGTTTCCGGAAAAAGAAGAGTCGTTTGGCGAATACTTCATCAACTCGCGCCGGAGCATTCGAACAATCAAGAGAACGCCGGAGTTCGACACAGTGCTTGAGATGCCGGAGAACTATGGCCCGCCGTATTTCGAGTACGATTACGTAGAAAACACCGTAGGTGTCGCGATCGGTGCGGTGGCCCGCCCGCTATTTTACAGCAAAGGCACTCTGGCGATGTTCTATGGCGGATTTGGCTTTTCGCTCGCCTTAGAATTGGTAAAGGCGCTCGACCAGGAGGGACTCCAATGGCACCCCGACGGACGGCTGGTCGACTCGTTCCTCAGCGCAAGCTCGCAGGCTGTTTTCGAAGCCAAAAATAGGTGCTTTAACAACAGCGAGCTGGCCGGCAGCAGAAGTGTGTTTCCAGAAATTCCGGCGCTGCAGATAGCCTACTCTGCCTTCCTCGACGCAGCCAGTGAAGCCGGGAACACAACGCAGATAAGCGCCGAGCTTAACGAAGAGAAGGTATTTTTTCTGACCATCTGCCACATGACGTGCACCCGACAAGACGTCAAGAACCCCTTCTCGGTTGACTGCAACAAACTTGTGCGCCACTCTGCTCCTTTCGCAAAGGCATTCCGCTGCCCGGAAGGATCTCGGATGAACCCGAGAAATAAGTGCAGCTTTTTTGTCTGATACCAGATTTTTTGATGTGAGAATTTTTTAAGCTTTATGAAAGTTCTCTGAGTTTTTGTGCACACAGAAGAACATTGCCTACCATGTGTAATCTTGTGTAATTCATAAGCAATGTCTTGAGTAGTGTATATGGAAGTGGTGAGAGCTTTGGAAAACTGCGGGGATTTCCATATTTTTTGTTTTTATTTGGTGTCATCTCATGTGATGTTGTCTCATAGGCGTTGTCACATTTTTGCGATAGCCTTGCTACCGGGTATTAAGCGGCGTTAGAAATGATTTTCGAACAGTCCTAATCAAAGCTGAACTCTCTGTATTGAAATATCCCTCTTAAGCAAGGAAACCTAGGCGGCTAATAAGCTTTTGTACCTAGGCTATATTTGGTCGTGCAACTTTGGCTTCTTCCAGAAACGTTCTTTTGTGTGTTAATAATGCAGTCACAGAAGCCAAGGCCAAAAAGTGACTTACACTTGCTAAGAATTGTACTTTCGGTTTGGAAAAAAGCGAACTGCTACGCTGTGATTTCACTGCAGCTACGAAATGGTGGCCCCTTGTGTTATCAGGGCGCAGACGTTCAAAGATATATCTTATTTCCTTTGCGAGTCGCAGTTTGCACACTATCACACTTCGACGACGGTTGACCCGTTAGCTTAACCTGGCGTCTTTTGTGCGTTTTGTTGTCTACTGAAGTGGACATGCGGTGCTTAATTTTTAAATTACTTTAGTTGCTTAACCAGTGTGAAGTCATCCATTTGCATTATCGGTATATCCAAGTGTTGAATCCATTGATGTCTCTGTCAGTTATTTTGCGACGCCATGTTATTTTGACCTCTGAATTTTCCTTTCGCCTCGGACAACCTAAAAAAATTAAGTCAGAACAGATGGCGTAGTGGTTGAAATATAAAAGCATTTACTATTAGCACTTGGTTTTATCTTCGCTGAGATCTTAGTTTGTGGACGCTAATAGTTTTTCTCACTGCAGAAAAGGAAACTGAGAAGAAGTGAAACGCATCCAGCATAATAAATTTGACGTTCTTAACTTTTTCTTAGAACTATAATGTCGCCTGAATACTGGAGCCCTCGGGGGCCTCTTTGTAGCCAACGTTTTTGCTCCAGAGTACGACCTCTCTGCTCATGCAGTAGGTGATTTTTCATTGAGCGGGAGCACGAGGACGAGAACTGACGGATATGTTGTGCGACTGAGGTGCTCTGTTTTTCTTAGTTTTTTATCTTCGAAGGAACAACCAATTCCTAATTTTTGCGAACGCCCTTTTTATGCTTGGCAACCGCGCTTATTAGTTCGCAGGCGGTAGTGTTCAGAATTGTGTGCTCTTTGAGGCGTAGTCCAGTGTACTCTATTGGAAGTACACCCTCTCCGCTCCACTGTATTATTTGTGCGGAATATTTTGAGATGTCGAACTTAAATATACTGAACAGTAGCATGGGGGGTCTTTTTGTCCGTCTTGCGTGCGCTCATCCGTAATAATACTACGTCCACTATTGCCTTTAAGGGAGGCATATAGGCTAAATTGAAGTTTGCTAGCTTTGTTTTGCTATTGTTCTCACCGCAAAGCGTATAGTTTCAATGAGAACTGAGCGTTTATAAGCTTAACAATGTTAAAGCTGTCGCAGCCGCGTGTCGTTTTTTTTCCGAGCAGTTAAATGAATCATTTCGTGTTCAAGGACGAGATGCATTGAGAGACGGGGACGGGCGGCTTTCTCTCGTTCTATGGCTCTTGTCTTTGCGCGTTTCACGCCGTGCTGCACGGTGACCAACTCGCTCACCTGAGAGACAGAGAGAGACTTTAATGAATAAAGGAGAGGTATGCCTGGCTATGGGCCTGGCATACTGCGGCAGATGAAGGTGAATGAAGAGGGTTAGAAGAGAGAAAAAGGAAATAGAAAGGTGACATCAAGCATACTGAACACTCACGCACTAACAAACACACACGATTATCAAAGGATGTCCACTAAATCCGTGTCCATAAGAAACACTGAGAATGTTTTGTCTCTCGCTTAGCCGAAGTCGCATCGCTCAGTGGTCCAAGGACATGCTCCAGGTGCACGGGGCCTTTCCTGACGGAGTCCTGAAGGACTTCACAGTGCCTTGCGATGGAGATTAATGATTCGGCAGCGGCAGATCAAGTGCTGAAGGTCCTCACGCGCACCACATGTCGAGCACAGAGGGCTACTTGAGACACCAATTTTATAAAGGTAGAATTTAATGAAGGCAACATCCAGACGAATTCTGTGCAGGCAATTACGATCGCGTCTATTTAAATTGCATGGCACACCAAATTCACAAGTGGGGTCGATGTGAATAAGGGGTCTGTGTTGAGGCTGTGGGTCACACCACAAAGAGCGTTGCATCTGCCAAGTTTTAACAGCCAGAAATCTCGCGCCATCACTATGAGAAAAGGGTATGGCTAGCAGCAAGCAGGTGTCGCCATGCGCCGACCTCGCTGCACTGTCAGCATCATCGTTGCCTGCGAGGCCGCAGTGAGCGGCTAACCACTGAAGCACAACACGGTGACGTAGCTCACAGGTCTCGGTGTGTACTGTGTTCAAATCATCAACTATCTGCTCCTGAAGGCTTCTTGATGAGTTTATCGATTGTAGTGCAGCGCGAAAGTCGCTGAAGATTACCCACGCTGTTTGCGGCTGCTGTAGAATGTAATTAAATGCTGCTCGCTAAGCAGCCAGCTCGGTAGCAGTAGTCGAGGTGCGGTGACTGAGTGTCGCCGAAATTGTGGTGCGCAATGACGGAATCCAGACGCCAATCGTTGATGAGCTTGATGTGAGAGAGCCATCAGTGTAGATGCGGCGGTACGCACTGTAGCAACCATAAATGTGCTCATGAGCGAAGTATTTAAGAGCAGGATCGGGGGTGTTTGTTTTTCGTCTAATTCCAGAGACTGTCGTCTTGATTTGCCATGCAGCGTACCTCCAAGGTGCGGAAGAGGTTCTTACAGGGCGCTAGTACTGTAATGGAAGAATGTCAGAAAGGTCCTCTATACAGTACTCTGCCAGAGGATGGTTAGGTACACGAGCCACAAACGGCACCTGGGCACTAAGGAGCTCCTGCGTTAACAATACTGATGCAGATGTCTGCTCTCTCCTCGAGTGCCGCCTGTGGAGGTGTTTTTAGGAAGGCCGAGGCAGATCCTCAAGGCTTGCATAGCTTCAAGGATTTTAATATTGGTTTGCGAAATACACTGAAGAGCTGGGAGACTGTAGCGCAAACGACCTTCACAGAGCGCTCCATGCAGTCGTAGTAATGAAGCTGTAGAACAGCCTTTTCTGATGGTGGAGAGCACACAAAATATAGAGGCGTAAGAGGAGAGCTTGATATTCAGTTGTTGCACATGTGGGGACCAGGACATTGACCTGTCAAACGTCACCCCCAGGAATTTATGGCATACGACGTACGGTATTGGGGTGCCAGCAAGTTTCAGCACGTAGCTCAAAAAATCGCTCCTCGAGAATACAATTGCTGAGCTTTTATCTGGTGACATGGCGAGACCCCGCTTATATAAAAATGATTCAGTTCAGCTTATTGCCTTCTGTTTGGTTTGGTGTCGTTTATTGGGGTTTAACGTCCCAAAGCAACTAAGGCTATGAGGTATGCCGTAGTGAAGATCTCCGGAGATTTCGACCCCCTGGGGTTCTTTAACGTGCACTGGCATCGCACAGTACACGGGCGCCTAGTTATTGCCGTCAGTAGTCAGACATGCACAATACGCCTATTGCATCCGTAACATCATACGCAGATGTCATCTTCATAAAGGGAGATTTCAACTGTCGGTGGGAAGCATTTTTACAAACCAAGGTTAGTCAGATTTCTGGAAGTCTGCATGCCCTTTTGTACTCTGCACTGCAGATATTCTTTGTCGCAATCGTTTCATCGGCGGGAAATGGTTCATGTTTGAAACGGGCTGATGCCTTAATTTCCGGTTTCTTGAGCACAAAAAGGAATGTTGCTAGGCTGTGGGAGGGATCTACATCGTCTACACACGCGCAAGCGTTTGAAAGAAGTTTATAATCCCGCCCTGTTTAATAATTTGTCATTTTAGGTACTTCTAATACAGTCAAGAAACAATGCAAGAGTGAGAATCAAAAAAATATTTTAGATAATCAGTAATCTTTTCCAGTTTTTGTGCCATTTGAATCTCTTCTTTACTTGGGACTTATATCAACTTGTCTCTGATTTCTGGTCTCCGTTTTGCTTGAGCTGGTATAGTCGTGTCCACGAGAGAAATAATTATAATGATTTGGTAATTTCGGACGATGTTGACACGTTATAAGTCATTCAGATGTAATGCTTACTTTCCAGGTTCCGCAGTGTGATATGTGGAACAGAAATTTCTTTGCAGCGGTTGCTTTTTAGTTTTTTCTTCTCTGTCTACCCTTTTCGGATGTGTTTTAAGTCAACATGATGCGTGAATGTTTTCTGACTTACTGTTGCTTCGATTAGATTAGATTCCGAGTGGTTTATGGTTTACGACATCCCTCAAAGCCTCACCCACGTGCGCTGACATCAGACAGTACACGGGCCGCTAGCATTCTGCCCCCATCGAAATGCGACAGCCACGGCCAGGATCGAACGCGTGTATTTCTTGTCACCAGCCAAGTGCCATCATCAGTGAGCCATCGCGGCGATTTAAGATAACGAATCTATTTGGCAACAAAGCTGAAGAGAGAAAGCTGCCCTACAGGCCAAAAACACAAAAGTTCAGCGCCATTTCACGCCAGGCAGGCAAAAACTGGCGGGGCGACGCAAGCTGTCGTGCTATAGTCTCCTGTCAGTAGCTTCGAAGCGGCGGTGTGAAAGGACGGTACGTTATCAAATGAATGTGCGTTCTCGCTTTTGCACTGTCTTAGACGCAGTGGTGTTTGCTGCTGAGGAGCGTGAACACCAGCCGTTTACGTAGTTTGATATTTTGAGTTAATGAAAAAATTAGTGACGAGATTAAACCAAGTACATGTTGGTTGGGAAAGAAACGTTGATAGGCCAGCAGGTAAGAGAGGACTGGTACAAAAAGTACGAACAGATTAAAAGCATTTCGGCGAATATTTGGATGCGTGTGAATGAGGAGGAAAATCTCGACGCAAAAAGTAAGACAGGTGTTAACAAGAGGGAATTCATTATGCAGAAGCTACAGGTGTGTTAGGACCAGTGAGAAGCAAGCGAAGTCAAAAAGCTGACGACGTCTCAAGCGCACAGCGTTTGCAGGGGCGCCATTTCCAGCGAAATACGTCCGGCTGTTAACGCGAGATGGACGTCATTTGCCTAATGCGCTGTTTCCCTTGCATTCCTCTCGACGTTTTCTGGACATTAAGTTCGAATGCTGACACGGAAATGGGAGCTTACGCACTCGCATTTCCGTAATGGCCTGATCTGCCCAGCCCTTGGTTAATTTCTTTTTACTTTAACGCATCCTGAATGCTCTCTATTTTCTGGAACTTTGAGGCTGGTTTCCTGGCGCTTGAAGAGAACGACTACTTCACCGCTGCTTAGCTGTCTTTTGAATGCCTTGAGCTGTCGGGGAAGTGGCATGCTTACCTAGGAGCTGTACAAGAGATCACGTTTGTTTTATTACTCACACTGGCCTCAAGAAGAACATGTCCCACCAGTTACATGTTTGGCAGCGAACTAGTAGGAAGCATTTTCTCGGTCACAGGAACTTTTCGCCACCTCTTCTTATCAGTATGAAACATGAAAAAAAAATCAGTTGAGACCTTTTGTCGAAAATAGTTATTAAAGATCCAGATACTTTTTCTCCCTGTGACTGACAATCTCCAGCTCTCTCCAGTGACTTCTTTCCCTGACTATGAACACGAAAGGGTGGTAAGTGGTTTGATACTTTTTCTAAGCAAGCTAACATCATTAGTTAAATATAAATAGATAGCAAAATTTAATTGCTGTGACTCTGCTTAGGATTTCTCAAATGGTAGCGAACGCTGAGAAAGGACAGGTGCGGCACAGCAAGGCACGTCTGCATCACCATGATGGGATTATTTGCCTCCTGCCTACATTCATGTACGGCGGAGCAAACAAACCCATCGTAGAACTTGCGTCGTCATCTGCTGATTATTACACCGGTCCCGTTGAGTGGAGAAAATACATGATTAACATCAGTTTTCTACTGCTGGACACTGCAAAGGATCAAGCAGCAACGCTCCTTTCAAGTGAAAGGTTGTTCTGATGACGTCTAAGTTATTCTATTACTCTGCAGTAAGCGTTCTCGAGTCACGGGCATTGCTTCTTACAAGAAACAAAAGTATGTTTGGCAAATATTGTGCACCAATTGAACGATGGCAAAATTATTTCAAACGGTTCTGTTGTTTTTTACTGTGAACATTTGCGACCATATCGTGTGGAAAAAATTACGTAAGTCGCTCTCCAGTCCACCGAGAAAAAATTCATCCATGAAAGGGTTAAAGGAAGGAAGAACGACGAAACTGCTTCAGAATAGGTTGGCGTTGCATTGCACGAAGAATGAACACCCCCATATCTGGTAGTACTCAATTAAAGAAGAAAAAATAGTAAATATTCTGACTACCAACTGCACTGTTGGAAGCCCAGCATAAAGTGTTATGGGGTAGCCGCATAGTTTCTGCATATTGCTTGGTATCTGCCAATAGAGGGGGATGATGCGCTTGAGCCAAGAACAAGCAGCTAAGCGTTAAATATTAAAATCGTGGAAGAAAATACTGCAGAGGGCACTTAAGCTACGCCTTAAGGGTAGAGTTTCCACGATAGTTTTAATGGGTTTATGCCCGTATATACAGAATTGGTCATTGTCTGCTTAACATTCATACATCCCTGGGAATCTTCATACCACCCCTGGCGCAGTGATGGAGTGGTTCAGTGATGCGCCTTGCCCTGCGATGGCAGGTGCTGCTACTGGTAGGACTTATGTGACCCAGGTTGCTGTTCCCGAGCTATCTCTCGCGACCAATTATTAATTTAACTGCGATCTTCTGTCACGGTACGCTATTCACTTTCAATGAGATGGGCAGGTGGTGAAGACGCCTCAAGGCTACGTGACCTAGGTGGCCTACATGCCTTCTAGGTGGCTTCTCTGGGAATTTTTCGTGGATTTTTCGCTCACAGTCAATGAAGCCGATGGACATTTTCTGGCACCCGAGGTCCTTGACGCCATCGAATTAGAAAGCACGATTCTGTTGTAGCGGCTCTCCTGCCTCTGTTGCCGCCTCGTAAAATCATAAATAACCTTATATACTGAAGAGCTGTAGCGCCTCTGATTTGTAGGGGGCGCGGAGGTTCGAAGTGCCGGAGCAGGTCCAGATGATTTGACGCAAATCGACGTTGGAGCCACCAGCGCAATTGAATCAGTCGATCCTGGTTCGGAGCCGTACACTCGGGATGCCCGATTTGCACGATTGATGACCCCCATTGACGAGGCCAAGCGCAAGCTAAGTGCGCTTTTAGCCCTCGTTTCGGAGTACACATTATAACCTTCACCTGAAGCTGACAATTCGCCCTCAAGCCTCATGCAGTCCTAGTCAGCAAAGACTAAATAAATGAATGAATGAATGAATGAATGAATGAATGAATGAATGAATGAATGAATGAATGAATGAATGAATGAATGAATGAATGAATGAATGAATGAATGAATGAATGAATGAATGAATGAAGCGATGCTAGTGTAGACAGCAGCTCAGCGCCACCAGTCCCTGTGTACTCACTCGCGGCGGCTGCGGAGCTTTTATCAGTAAATGCCGGTGGCGTGCAACCAATGGGTGGCCGTCACAGCAGAGTCACTTCTAATTTCCTATGCTACTCTTCTCTTTTTATAAGCAGCATTTG
Source organism: Amblyomma mixtum (assembly GCF_055824585.1). Classification (NCBI taxonomy): domain Eukaryota; kingdom Metazoa; phylum Arthropoda; class Arachnida; order Ixodida; family Ixodidae; genus Amblyomma; species Amblyomma mixtum. Next base: position 125,543,230 of record NC_143013.1, read on the forward strand.
CCTAATGGTACAATGTGCTATTTACTCCACGACTATTTACTAAAGATATCACGGAGGCTACTACCAGGCATGAACCTGAGTGGTCTCTGCCCCTTCTAGCTTTCCGTTGGTCACATGGAGAGGTATTCCTCCCTTGGCTCTACAATCCAACTTCATGGAATATTTTGTGCTTGAAGCCCCTGTTCATAGCTGCACACGCCCAGAGCATGTTGCAGACGTCCACCTAAGAAGTCGGCACGCGATATCTAGGGCATGTGCTAGGCCCTTCGTCTTTTTTTAGAGTGTTATCCGGTACGTCACAGGTGTGCCATTGCTACCGTTATCCTTCTGAAGGACACCTCCCCCAGTATTGTTAAGTTGTGGTGCAACGTTGAAATGAGAGCTCATATATTTAGGAAGTTGATAGGATTGGATTAGGCGAACGGGGATCGAAAGACAAAGGCTGGGGATGCGTTGCTATCCCGTACTTAGTCTGAGAGGACGTATGCTGTCCTCTCGTCAACATTATGAGCGTCTTGTGTCTTATATCTCTGTTGCGATACTTTTTATTTTTATTTAGGGCATGTATCTCCTCAGTTTTAGATAGTGTCGGCCAGTCTTTTTAGCTTTCTTATGACAGGTAAGAATTTTGTGTAACTATGAGCTGCTCTCATAGATAGGTTGTTCTATGTATCCCTTACAACATCGCCTTCACTATATGCATTCACTATTCATGACTTGCGATTAACGTTTTTAGGTCAGAATGTGTTGGCGCAGTGTGGCGTCAATGACAGCGAAGCTTCCTCAATTATCCTCTTCTACGGAAGGAGTGTGTATGAAGTAGCGATAGAAAACATTTCATATTTACTGCGTTGATTTTTTCGGCAGCCAAAGGAAAAAACTCCGCTAGGAGGAATGCATTCTCTCAAGCAGACAGTTAGTGAAATGATATGAAAAATAGAACAATACACAAGAAGCTAAAGAAAAAATTTGCTCAGCTTTGGGTGCGAGTACGACGTGCAACAGTTCAACCATTGCTGAAAAATGAAGACTGACTTGCAGCCGTTCTGAGGCCACTCGTTTCGCTGGACCCGTAAGTTATCGTGGCACTAAATTAAAATTCGCGAGTTCTAAACCAACATGATATAGAAGGTTTCAAGCCGAACGCAAAGAGAAATAAATAGCGGCAACGATAGAGCGCCTCAAAAATTTGTCGAAAGGTTTTTCTTTAAAGGGCAAAACAGAGTTCTTGCTTCACAACAAAAACCACGAGTTTCACATTACTTACGAAACGCAAGTGACGAGGATAGAGAAACCAAAAAAGCAACATCAGCAAAGGACCCATAGGAGGAGAGGTGTATAGTGAAAATGTCCCTTGAACAAGCCCAGAGAGAAAATCCTCCCTTACAGAGCAGGACAAGCCAAAGATGCCTAAATCTCTTGAGCTGTGCTCACGGAAGCATTGAAGCCGCATTAGTGTCGACATTCTCCTTTTCCACACCTTACCTTGCTTCATTAGGCGCCTCAGTAGAATGCACTAGGTAGGCGTTTTTGCATTCCGTGATTTAATTTTACTTTTACCTCAAAGCGGACGTGACAGTAGGGAGGTACGTACTGTCGAAGAATCAGCCCAGGGAGGTGGTGGAGCTGTTCTCAGCTCCCGCGTGTTTCAACCCTTAACGTAGCCATTGGGAAAACTCGCTGCTCGGTGCCAAAAACAAAATCTGCTCATTGGACTTGCCCTACAGATCGCCTTTAACAACACGAGGGAAGAGTGTTTTTCAAGATGGTTTGCTCTCACAGCTACTGTGGAATGCACGCCAATCAGTTGGGATTAAAACTAAAACATGGCTGGTATGCGTTCACTGAGTGGGATTAATTTTTTTTCTGCTGTATGCATGGAGGTAAGGAGACTTAGCTGCTATTACAGAATGGTTATCAAACGTTTCATTGATAGTTTCGTTCATACGCGCGTATATTTGGAGCCCTTTCAAGCTCCGACGTTTACAAAAGAAACATTACAAAAGGGCGCTGCATTGAAACGTGGCAGCATTTTACCGTCTTCTGGCATTTAGTAAACCTCACTCTCTTTTTTTTTTGTTTGGAGAGAGGCTGTAACGAAATAATCATGGTTGTGTGGAACATCGTGATGGAAATAAAAACCTTTTCTTTTCCGAAAAAAGAATGTGGTTTTAGAGACTCATTTATAGAGATTCCAGCTGGAATTGAAAAGCCCGTTGTTTTGACTGTCAGATCCCTAGAGTGCTTCTTTAAGACTGCCGAAGGGAAAACGCAGTAACTCTCGCGTGAAGTCCAGCCAGTTTTTGTGCTCGGTAGCTCAAGGCACAAGGGTAGCAAACGGAGCAAGGTGGGGTGTAAAGGGGCTTGAGTTGTCACACGAAGCGCAAGCTCCGCATCCGGTCCTCAGATTCGGTTGCGCTATGGAGTGCGAGAAGAAGACGCTGATAAGGAGAAGAGATGCACTGAAATGTTTACAATAATCTCGTCTAGGATTCGTGGAGTTGAGGTGCAGAATTAAACTCAGTTAAGTCTTTCTTTGTCGTAGTTAGGCCAGGTCGCCCCAAGTGGACTCCCTTAGAGGACGGGAGGGGGGGGGGGCGACTTTGAGAGTGCAGTCTACGATACCCACTTGTACTTCTTTGCAGTAATTTCTTATGATCTTTTCTCAGTTGCTACCTGAGGATAGGGCAGGAGCTTTCTGGGGGGAAAATTTCCCTCTCATCCTCATAAGATATGGTCATCATCTGCGATAGATTAGTGAGTAGAAAACCAGCGGATTGAAGAAGTTTTTTTTTTAGAAGCTAACAAAAGTGCGCTAGACAACTATTTTTTGTTTTCACAGCAACAGCATTACGTGTGCTTTGTACGGGCTCGTACGTGTTCGGGCTCCTACAAACATTCTTAAGAAAGCATTACTTTAAGGCGATGGCGCTCGTGGTCTAGCAGCTCTGCTTTACTAGAAACTCAAATTTTGACACCCGCCTTTAATTCACCTCGCAGCTACACGCAGCCCACAGCTGTTTAGAGCTTAAGGGGACCCTGAGAAGTTCATTTGAATTTCTCTCTTACTAAAAATCAATTTCATGGCTTCTTCTGCGTAGACCTGTATTTTTCCGCCAAACAAGAGATGCATTTATTGCAATTGAAACGTTTCCGCTTGGCGGTTGAAACTCGTAAAGGCGACAACGAAAAGTTAGCAACGTTCGCTGCGTTTGTGTCAATTCCCGTGTAGTCAATCCAGCGTGACACGTGAATAAAAACATATTTGAATGCACGCAGTGTACTTGTGAAATGGAACGTGAAAGCTCCGTTTTCAATTAAAGCAGAGTCAGTATTTGTCACTTAAATCCTATACCTACCGTTATATGCGAACTTCAAATCATCCTCCGTGAACCATAAGAACAGACAGCCTCATTTCACCAAAACAATCAAAAGCAATAACCAAAACAAAGGAAGATGAATGGGCATACTTGGAGTTTTCTGGAAAAGCCACGTGTAAAGTAACCAAACCAATGTCAGTGCCCCGCTGTGATTCGTCACTAAGCTGATAATGACCGGGTTTGTTATGACCTCCCCCGTTTAATGTATTCAGTGTGGCGAAAACACGCAATTCATATTTGCGTATGTGAAGGCTTGAGGAGTACTGCATTATTTTTAGGGCGCAACCAGGTGAGATGCAGTTCATTACTATACCAAGATTAACATTGCAATACCAAGATAAAAAATCCTATATTGGTAACATTATGCATGTGTCCCTTAAAGCCTTCCCTGCTTCTGTATTCTGCTCTTGCGGTCATAATAACACACAAGCCTTACTCAGCCACATTCCATGGTTTGTGAAACACTAGCGGGTCAAAGTTCAAAATTCTTTGCCAGCGGCAAAATGAGCTTCAAACAAGGATCGTGAAGGCAACTACAGAACATTGATAATGCTACGAAGTTAACTAATTTTCCTTCTGCCCTTTCTTTGGCTCAAATTTCTCGAACCCCTCCCGGGCTGCCAGCTCGACTCAAATTTTTTGTTTTCCCACATTCAAAATGGACAAAATAACTCAGAAGGTTACCGCTGCTGCTGACTAAGCTGTCTTCAAGGGTAGCTATATTTTGCAATGGCTTTTAAACTTTTCGACAAATTTTTCAGCCTAAGGGCGGCTACAATTTCATGCTTTCTACTGTGATCGCACATATAACATTTTCATGAATTCTGTAGCAAACGAGGTGCTAGATTACGATAACGAGGCACATGGACAGAAGCGCAGAGAATGGTCCAACCTAAAGCAACAATTTCGTGTTGACTTTAGGCGTGAGGACTTCTCAACTGCTTGAGGCAGCCTGCCTGCCCACTCTCCACTCCTTTCTGTTCAAAATCGGTGGTTGAGTTTTTCAGAATATGGCTTGTGCTTCATTGTTTGTTTGTTTGGTTCCTGCATGGTAGTTATCGGCTTTACTTTACCAATCTACGTTACGACAAGACATGCCATCGATCTTGATATCCGCGAACGGAACTTTGAGAGGGTTTTTTTATCATTAAAAATATCTTTCACGAGCATTGTGCGAAGTCCTTACCTCTAAGGGCGGGGTGTGCATACCGCCGAAGCGAAACGCAGCCTGGTCTTCGCATCGCGCCTGGGCGCTACGAAATGTTGTATTTAGCTCTTCAAACTTGAACCACCTAACAATTCAGATTAATGAGGCTCACACTGCGCACCGACTCCAGTCTTTTATGCACCCATTAATAATAGGATGCCTCGCTCTTCCGAACAACGACTGATTATACATCGCGCTCACGCATTCCAATCTTAACGTCAAAATAGAGCCTATGAGGTAAAATTCCAATGCTCTTCGTTAGAAGGCTGCCGCCTGCCATAAATGGATTACGACAGGGTCTTGGTGTATGTTAGGCAGGCCATATCATATTAATTTTGATTGTAATGTTTCTTCTTTCTAGTTTGGTATGTTTAATGCAATATAACTGGTATTTAATATATCAGGTATAAAATCTGCTTGTTTCGGCAAAACAACAAACTTCGCAGTATGCTCATAGCAGCTTTTTTGCTAGAGAGTCTATGAAAATCTGATATAGGGGATCAAGTAGACAATGTGCAAATTCTAGCTGCACCTAGCCTGGAAATTTGGCCAAAAGTGGTGCGAGCGGGGTGTCCAACCTCCAGGGGTAGATCACGACTGTACAGTCACGTTTCGGGCGAGCAGTTGAAGGTGTCTTGTTGCGTCAGCTCTTGCAATGTCAGAGGCATTGCAAAGTAGAGCTAGAAATTGTAATTTACCCGAGTTCTCACAAGGTTAACGCAGCGCAATCATGACGAAAGCCATGCAAAAAAGAAAATATTTAGGCATTCTTGAGTTCCTTACGCAGTGCCTGAAGCCCTTGCTCTGCACATCTCTCTTCGACTTCGAGCTTTTGCTTCAACTTTATGTACCATTCGGCCTCCCCCGCGGTGATACTACGCTGTTGTGCCGCCTGTGGCTGGAAGTGGCGTTCACAAACGCCTATTCCAATCTCATTGCAATGGCAGACTCTCCAGCGTGTGAGCAGTGCGGTTGTGATGAAACGATCGGACACCTGCTCTGTGACTGCCCTCGTTTTGAGCGAGAGCGCGGTTTTCAGACTGCTACTCTGTACCGCTTGGACTCGCGTCCTCTAACACAGTACAATGTTCTCGGTGCTTGGACAGAACCTTCCTCACAAAGGAAAGCAGTGAAAGCGCTCCTGAGATTCTTAAGGGACTCGGGGTAGTATTCCCGTCTATAATCTTTACGATTTCAGTGGGCGCCCTCTGTCCTCGTGACATAGTGGTCGCTGGACACTTAGAAAACTCATTTCATTGCCGCTCTTTTTCCTTTTTTCCCACTTGTTCCCCTCCCCAAGTGTAGGGTAGCCTACTGGGCGTCGCCTGGTTAACCTCCCTGCCTTTGCATCCATTTATCTATCTCTCTCTTTTTTTCGAAAAGTTTAAGAGGCATTGCAAAGTAGAGTCAAAAATTGTAATTTACGCGAGATCTAACAAGGTTAAGTCAGCGCAATCATGCCGGAAAGCCATGCAAAAAAGAAAATATTGTGGAATTCTTCTTCAATTCCTTACGCAGAGCCTGAATTTATTGCTCTGCACATCTTTCTTAATCCACTACTAACATCACTTTCTTCTTTGCATGGAGAAAGGCAGAGGCACTGGAAACAGCGGGGTTCTGGTCGTGAGAATGTCAGTGCAGCGATTTGAGTGTCAGCTCTGCAGTTCATTGAAACAGCCGCACAGGAATTCTGACGTCTCTAATATTACTCTCCTTTCGCGGAACCATTCTTGCCGCCGAGCAACCAATGTGCTCTTCTTTTAGCGTCTAAGCGGTATCCGCAAATAAATATTCGGATTGTTGCCTTCACGTCATTTTGCCTAGGATTTTGTCTAGCTTTTCGCCTTCACGTCAGCAGCTGGAGAATGTCGAGAGCTTGCTGGTACGAGCTCGTATCGAATGGTTAGCAGTAGAACAATCTTGTGCGTCTCGTTGAAGGGAATTCACCATAACAGAACTGGTTTTGCACTGAGTTTCTTTTTAACGAATATTTTTCGAATGAGAATACGCGTTTCGCAAACCAGCAACTTGGAATCAATGCCAATGTGTTATTGCTAATCCAAAGACTGTTCATAAGCATAGCGACCGACGAGCATTGAACGATATAAGAAATTTCCTCGTTGGTATTATATGTACACATATTTTTGAAACATGTTTGTCTAACCCTACCGGCATGTAGCGGATACTTGTGAATAGGCATTCACTCCACTGACATGCGTGGTGTGAGCAGTTTTTACGAAGTCATGGAATGCTTCTCTCTGACGAACGTGTCATGCAATCCAACCTGGTGGCCATCATGTCGACCCAGCGTCTACATTATGCATCGCAGATAACTTGCCGCATATGGCTGAGTTGCTTGCAGCAGCAGATGGTGCCAGTAGGAAGAAAGCTCCCGGTCCGGACTACATTGCGTACAAAATTTACAAGAACCTGATTTGCGCTGTGCTCCCTCAACTCCTCAATACCATTAACAAATTATAGCTAGACAGCGTTGTAGCAGACAGCTGAAATTCAGCCATTAGTTGGCAGTGGCATGATTGGTGTGAGGAGTTTTCTACGAAGTCATCAAATGCATCTCTCTTGTGAACTTTCCGTGCAGTTGAACAATGTCGCCGTCTTTCCGACGCAGCGACGATCGCCTACTTCGCAGCTAACTTGTCTCCGGCTGAATTCGCAGGGGCAGCGTTGGGAAGTTTCGTTTCCAAATTATAATGTGTTGCCTCACTCAGCTACCACCTCTATCTTTACAGCGATTCTACGTAGATAAACTGCCATCGGCAGCCGACGGCGAGGGTATTGCCAATACTTTTTCAACGCCTGAGTTGCTTACTGCAATACGGGGGGCTAAACGGAAGACATCGCCCGGTCCGGACGCTATTCCAAATGAGGTATACAAGAACATGAGTAGCACTGTCCTCCCTCAACTTGTCGACACCACTAACAAAGTACGGCTAGACGGCTGTGCACCTGGGACCTGGGAATTGGCCACTGTGATTCCCATTGCAAATCCAGGGAAGCCAGCTACGTATCTTTGCAATTTTCCTCTATCCTTAACACCAAAGACGTGCAAGCCTGCAGAGAAAATGTTAGCCCCAAGATTTGATGGCTTCAGCACCGCATCAATAACATCAATAACTTCAGCATCAATAACTCGAAGTGGGAACAGTGTTGGTCATATGTTTAGGGGAAGCTCCCTACTCCACCTTGGGGGATTCCCCTAAAAACTTTTGACCAACACTGTTCCCATTATTCATCAATTCGATCTCGCCCTACCATAAGCTTCCCGTCCCAGTTAGCTCAATTGGTAGAGTGACTGCTCCTATGAAACGGTTGTCCCGGGTTCGAACCTCGGAGCAGGACAAATTTTTCTTTAACTACGAAGTTTCTGCGAAAGCAGTATAGCTTTCCTTTGTAGCCGTATGGCTGCGCTCGGGTGGACGCCAATTCAATTCAATTCAATTCGTTTATTTCACCATATGCATGGTAGGAACTCTTGGGCAAAAAGCTGCTCGAGGCAGCTTGACAGGGCCCAAGAGACCACAACAAGGCAGGCCAGCGTGGCAATACAAACACCAAGGGAGAAAAACAAATATAAAATCGAAGCTGACATGTGCATACATGAGGACACGCAATACAAATCAAGTAGGTAGACAAGCAGTTAGTATTGCAATAGTGCAGTCAGTCATCAATGAGCGTATTACATTAGATGTTTAGTGTACATTCTAAATGCAGGAGAGACAACATTTTCAAAGTTCATTATTATACTAATTTCAGTACGAAGTCAGACATTTTATAATGTGGCACATAAAGAAAAACATACTGCATGTATAAGTGGAAATAATAAAAAAGAAAAACCAGCTTACACATCTTTAATTGCAAAAGCAACAACTACATTAGACATAACAAAACCAGCATTTTTGAAGTGAGAAACATTCAAGGTAATGTTTAAAACTTTGTCATAATGTGTTAAGAAATTGCTGCCTCATATGGTTTATCGTAGGCTTAGTAGGAAATATGTATGTGTTTAGAACCGAAGGGAGATTATGTTTAAGTGACTGATGTTTATAATTAGTTCAAAAGCGCGGAATGTACCAGTTATCAATGCTTCTGGTAGAGAGAATATATTCGTGGCGCTGTAGTGATGCGATTGCAATTACAAAGTCACGAAATGGGCCGTTTGAAGAATAAAACGTGCGCAAAATTCGGAAGTCGTACAAAGAAGTCACGGGGATTATTTTATAGGTTGCGAACAAGTGACCAGTGTGCGAGAGGTATGGGTGATTTCCGATGTATTGCATGATCCTTTTTTGTAGTGTAAGAATTTTATGCTTATTGGTACCTGTAGTGGTGCCCCAGACAAAATTGCAATAGTGGATGTGGGATGCAAATAATGCGTGATAGAGCTGGATCTTTATCTGCGTAGGCAGGAATGTTCGACAGCGTGAGATCGCCCCGGCTGCTGCGGATACTTTCTTGCATATGTTCTCAACATGCAAGTCCCAGTTCAAGTTACTACTAAACGTGACTCCAAGTATTTTGTGGGATTCTACAATTTCAATATTATCGGCTTCATAATTTATTGGGTGATTAACCTGGAATCTTTTATTTTTCGCTCTGAAAACAATAATTTTGGTTTTGGATGGACTCAGTTTCAGTCCATTGGATTGTGTCCATAAGGATAATTTTAAAAGAAAGTCTTCGCATTGCTTTACCAACATACCTACATCTGGCCCCGGCATAAGCATTGAACAGTCATCGGCATATATGATGAACTTCACTGATCTGTCAATGAGGACAATGTCGTTAATAAAAACATTAAACAGGAGAGGCCCTAAGATGCTTCCTTGTGGGACGCCTTTGTTAATGGGTAGAAAACTAGGTCGGTGATTTCCCAGGCATACCATCTGTGTTCTGCTGCTTAAGTACGATTTAATCAATTCTAGAGGAATACCACGAACTCCATACCGGGATAGTTTATCTATGAGGATTTTATGACTTAAACAATCCAAAGCCTTCGTGAAATCCACAAAAAGATCTAAAGTAAAGTAGTTCTGATCGGTGTTATGTAGTACATACTCTTTCAGTGTTACGAGAGCAGTTTCAGTTGATCTCCCGGCTCTGAAGCCATGCAAGTCTTCACTGAATACATTTTTTAACGAAAAAAATTTCATTAGACGAGAAAACATGATTTTTTCCAGTCCTTTGGAGAAGATTGGAATAATGCTTATTGGTCTATAATTTGCTACCGTGTTCTTATCGCCACCTTTGTAGATGACGGAAACTCTGGAACGCTTCATTTCAATTGTAAATACGCCAGTTTCAAATATTAGGTTGTATATGTGCACCAGCACGGGAAGAAGAAAATCTAACGCATGTTTTATCGGCTTAATCTGTAAGTTATCGCAGTCCAATGCAGCACTGTTCTTTAGGTTATTGAAAGTTCTGTGCACTTCCGTTTCGTCTGTTGGTTCCATAAAAAAACTATTTGTGGGGCTAAACTCTACATCTTGTCCTGGTTCTTGGTCTGGCGGCACCGTCTGTATCGTTGCAGCAATGTTGACGAAATGCTTGTTGAAGTATTCAGCAAGGGACTTGCCGGTGAATTCGTGGCCGTCCACAGTGATCTTATCAGGGTGAAAGTCTGAGCGGTTGCGGCCCAGGACTTCTTTTAATATTTTCCAGGCTACGTCTGGCTGTTTGCCTGAAGCATTAGCAAATAACTGGTGATAATATGCAAGCTTAGCTCGTTTTAGGTCGGCATTAAGTTTATTCCGGGTCTTTTTAAATTCTTCGAGTGACGGTGGTGTACGCGTACGCAGAAATGAATGGTATAGATGGATTTTATGCCTTATCATTTTAGCATGCCACTGCGTTATCCACGGCTTTCTGATTTTCTTCGATGGCTTAGCTGTTTTGAAGGGAAAGTGCTTTGTGTAGACACATGTAAAAGTTTTGATAAACACGCTATACGCTTCATCCGCACTTGTCTTTTCAAATACAGAAGACCAGTTTACTGCACTTAGTTCATTTCTGAATGATTCTAAGGCATCTGTTGTTACGCACTGAAAGGAAAATGGATCGCGGGATATGCTCTTTGTCTTGTCTGGTCTCTTGAATAAAACATGAATACAGGACAATGGTCACTGACAATGGACGTGATTGTACCAGCACGGTGAACAGTCGTTTCAATGTTTGTAATAATTAGATCCAATGCTGATGAACTCGATAAAGTGACACGAGTGGGTGTAGAAACTATGTTTCTGAAACCAGTTGAGGACAATATATATGTAAAGTCAATAGTTGTATTACTCTGCTCTAAAACATCTATGTTGAAATCTCCAGAACAAATCAGTCGGAATCTATTTTCAGAGACGTATCCCAAAAATTGTTCAAAGAAATTGAAGAAGCATAGCATATTACCGCCGGGTGGGCGGTATACAACCGACGCAATTTCATTGTTGGATCGCAGCGCCAGCATTTCATAATCCGCAGTAACCTTGCTATATTCTGGCACAAGGTCGTATTTTTTAGAAGCTTCTGTATATATAGCAGTGCCGCCACCTTTTCGGCCTGGGCGGTTAAGGAAAAAACCTTTGTAACCATCAAGCGTAAGAGGGTTACAGCCTTCATAGTACCAGGTTTCAGTGAACATTATGGTGTCTATTGGAAAGGAAAATTGACTTAAAAGATTCTTAATGGCATCGTGTTTATTAGCTGCTGAACGGGTGTTCAAATGTAGAAGTGAAGCGCTTGCTAAGGAAACAGGTCTAATGGATTCCGGTAAAGTGAAAGTTACATAATCCATACTGTGTGCCTAAGCGGGTACTTCCGAGCTAGCTATTTCTGAGCTTGTTATCTTTGAGAGGTCACGCTCTCCTGATATGTGTGTAATCTTCGACTCTCCTGTTCTCTTTGCAAAGATTTTACCGTTAAACGACCACACAGATTTCCATTTGTGCTCCGTTTTCCTTTTGCTGGCCGCAGCGAGTAGTTTTTTAAGTGCAGGACAGAGATGCTCGTTTACATACACCGGTTCCGAGCCGCTGAAGCCTATGTCTTCGTTAGTTAGTCTGGCTTTCTTTGCCTTCCTGAATGCCGCGTCGCGCTTTGCACGTGACTTAAACTGTACTACTATGTTGGATTCATTTTCATTGCGAGTTGGCACACGGTAGCAAGCTTCAAGATCATCAGGAGTAATCGGTACTTCGATGGCATCTCCTATTTTAGCGACTATGTCAAGAACGTTCTCGTTTTCTAGCCTTTCGATGCCTTTGATCTCGATGTTGGCGTTTCTCGAGTACTGCTCCAGACTTACAATTCTTTTCTCGTGTTCCTCACATTTAGCCCGAAGTGTCTCGTTCTCAGTTTCTAGTGCCATGTTTCTTGCGATTTCAGCATCTAACTTTTTCTTCAGTTCTTCAATTGTGGAATCCATAAATTCCATACTTTGGGCTGCGGTTCTTTGCTCAGCTCGTATTTCACGAAGTTCGGTACGAAGGTCTCGTTCGGATCCCTCACGGGATTTTCTCAGTTCATCTTTTAGCTTCTGGAAATCCGCTCTAATGTCTTTCTTAAGTTTAGCCAGGCTCTTATTCATTTTGAAAAATAAAACAATAAAAAGCACACACAAAAGATTTCAGAACAAATCCCAAACTTGGCAGCAGCGACAAGACTACGGCATAAAGAAGAAAGCACACAGGACACTAACCTGCGACAGAGAGTAGAACGGCGCTCAGTCGTTGTTTCAAGATATTGTCGCCGCTGCCAAGTGTTCGGCGCGTTGATGGTGGTCCCTTATATGTAGTCGATGTGGTCGACTGGAGCGCCAACTGTGAGGCTTGTAGGGGTTGATGGCAATGCCGCCAGGTGATAGCCGGGTTACGCCGCGTGTGCGGCTCCGTACGATACCGAGTCACATGTACGTGCGATGGCAGGTACGTGCGATGTGCTGTTGGTCTGTGGTTCCGTTCAACTGTACCGGCGGTGATCTGCGACAGAGAGTAGAGCGGCGCTCAGTCGTTGTTTCAAGATATTGTGCCGCTGCCAATGAGTAGTTACTCCCTTATTACAAATCTACTCCACCTTGGGGGATCCCCTGAACATTTGACCAAGATCAACTCATGTGGCGCCTGTCCTTACGCAACCGAATTTGTGAAAATGATGCCCACCTGGCTTCATTGTGATTTTACGTAGATGCAAATTTCAAGACTTCAGAAACGAGAACTGCAGTTTACTGCTGTTGCAATCCCGTCCTTAATAAGGCGTCCACGCATTGATTCCCGGAACCTCCCTCCTTCACCTGAGCTAAGCTCATTGCTGTTGCAGTACCTTTGCTCTGTGGCCCCCATTGCCATGCTCCCTTACTGCCTGCATTGTCACCGCAATCACGCTCTTCAATTGGCACGCCTACTCCGACGCGTCAGTCGCAGTCCAGGAATTTACCAGTACAAAGATCGTCTGGCAGCACGCACCCCGGCTTCAATTCCTGCCGAGTGGATACCACACGCCCGCCTAAGCTCCCGAATAAGTGCAGATTCTGCGGCACGTCAAACGACACCGGCCGAGACATTTCCTTGGCAGCTAAATCTGGGTAATTCGCCCTTCAATTTCATGAGAAAGAACCATCTCCGGCTGCGCACATGTGCTCTCAACATTCAGTGTGCGGTAACCCTCTCCCGCGGGCTTACCCGTGCAGAGCAGATTACCCTCAGGAGGATCCTGCTCGGGGTTGCCCTGAGTCCAGCCGTAACTCGAAAGTAGCCTCTGTATGTTGACACATCCCCGCCCCGAGTGTCCGGCCTGAAAATCCCTAAGTCATTTATTGGCGCGAAATCCGACGAACATCTGGCACCTGGCGGCAGGGGGCCACTCGTTGACCATTCCTTCATCATATACCGCTTTGACGCAGGGGCCGCGTCTTTGCTGATTTCTCAACTGCAATAGATTGGCTTTTTTTTTAATTCACATAACCAGCCGCCGTAGTGGCTCAGTGGTCATGGTGCTCGGCTGCTGCCCCGAAAGAGGCGGGCTCGATCCCGGCCCCGGAGGTCGCATTTCGATGGAGGCCTGTGTATTGTGCGATGTCATTGCACGTTAAAGCGCCCCAGGTGGCAGATATTATCCAGGGCCGTTCACTGCGGCGTCTCTTATAGCCTGTCTTGCCTTGGGACGCTAATCTCTCTTAACCATAACCGTTATTCATTTATGGGTTTACGGGGGTTTAACGTCCCGAAGCGACACAGGCAGAGACGCCGTATCGAAAGGTTCCGGAAATTTCTTCTGCCTGGGGTTCATTAACGTGCTCCGACATCACACAGTACACGAGCCTTAAGAATTTTGCTTGCATCGAAATGGTTTGGTTTGGTTTATTGGGGTTTAACGTCCCAAAGCGACTAAGGCTATGAGAGACGCCGTAGTGGAGGGCTCCGGAAATTTCGACCACCTGGGGTTCTTTAACGTGCACTGACATCGCACAGTACACGGGCCTCTAGAATTTCTCCTCCAAAGAAATTCTAGCCGCCGCGGCCGGGATCGAACCCGCGTCTTTTGGGTCAGCAGCCGAGCACCATAGCCGCTGAGCCACCGCGGCGGCTCATCGAAATTCGGCCGCCGCGGCTGGGATCGAACCTTCCGTCTTTTGGACCAGCAGCCGAGTGCCATAACCACTGAGCCACCGCGGCGGGTATCATTCATTTAACATATTGGGTTGCAAAGCATCTGTTGCGCCGCTATTTGATGCAAGGCAAATGAAAAACGATCGTAGTAAGATTGTGGATCAGTTTAAAGCCTAAATTAGTGGCAATCATTATTTATTTATTTTATTTATTCAATACTGCAGGCCTTTACGGCCCAAGCAGGAGGGGCATACAAATGACATAATCATTCAATATTAACTTCTGCGTTCCCCATACGGAGCGGTGCAAGCCTGGAACGTTAAAACCTGAGTTGGCGCTCCGCATTGCATCAGCCTATGACGCATGCAGCGAGATGTGAGCCACTGACGTGCGCTCGCTTAGACACCTCTTTCTCACTCTCAACACGCGCCGCTCATTTGGGGATATCGATGTGACAGCACCTCCGCCTCCGTCGAAGCAAATTTTGAGTCTCCCTCCCAACGGGAGCCTCTCTCACCCACGGCTCGATGTAGGCGCCAGAGCCTTCAGAATTCGACGGCCATGCAGACCGACTTGCCCTCGCCGTTATTTTCGTCTCATGGCACTCATAATACTTGGTCAGTCAAACGCAAAATCATGAACGCCTCAAACCTCATGGAATAAAATTGGCAGACCTGTTAAAGTCATTCAATAAGCATCAGAATACGGACATAAGGAAGTATAATATACACAGATTTGAGCATGCTCAAGAATCTGGAGATAGCCTAAAAACTGTGAAGAAGACATTAGACAATGCAAAAATGAGATGTGGGACCCGGGAGACGAAAAGTGTAATATTATTAAAAACATACCTAAAACCGTTATGGTAGCCGAGCGGGTCTACATCAATCTATACTGTGCCCTAAATAATCAGGGAGGGCGAAAAGGACGGAGGCAGAGGGGCCGAGGAAATAGCCGACTCGCACTGGCAACAAAAATAATTGCTTCCAATAAATGCAAGGGAAAAACAGGTGGCGAGGATCAAGTTACTATCTATCCTTTAAAGAGCACTGGGGAGACTGCGCTGCAAAGCCTGGCAATATGAGCAATTCCTCAGGACTTCAGGGCTACCACAACCTCTAAAGAATGCTAATATTATCTCAATCTTAAGGAGGGATACGTCATGAACATCAAAATTACAAACAGATCCCCTTACTGTCCTCAGCCTTTGAGATATTCAGAGCAAACTTAGAAGTAATTCAAGCTAACGACAAGGTTGGCTTTTGTAAAGGCTAGTCTACCATGTACTATGCTAACACCATAAATGAGGTGGTAGAAAATTGAAGTATATCATAGCTGCGTCTTACAGGTACTCACCTATGGGGCAAAAATGCGGAAGCTATCGAAAGATTGGAAGTTAAATTCAGCGCAACTCAGCGAGGCATAGAAAGGAAAATGAGAGGTGTAGCATTGGCCAGGGAACAAACGAGAGTTAAAGACATCCTTGTCATGGTCATGAGCAGGACATGTAATACAAAGGCAAGGTAACGCTCGGGCGTTAACAGTAACAAAGAAGATTCCAGAAGAAGGCAAGCCTAACGGAGCTGGCAGAAAGTCAGGTGGGCTGATTAAATCAGGATGTTTGCAGGGATAAGCTGCTACACGGTAGGGTTAATTGGAGAGATATAGGAGAGGTTTTTGTCCTGCAGTTGGCGTAGTTTGAATGGGGATGATGTGATGATGACAAAGTGATTTTCATATCAGTGTAGACTCTGTATACAAAATTTACGCTATGTTTGAGCTTTAACTGAGCGAACTGTTGAACTGAGTGAAAGCTTCGTACATATGGTACGCAGAGGGATGTACGGACGGGCGAACGTCTGTCCGTGTACACTGAGCCTTTCCATACGCCTTACTGTAAGCTTTCGCTCAGTGCTAGTATTCACGTAGCGTTTACCTACAGAAATGACTGATTGTTAAACGATTGCTATACGCCGGCCTGAACATATCATTGATGGTGGCAACCAGAATGGCGAGAACCACTCAGAAGTGTCGGGGTGGTCAGGTGGGTGATGAGCATGGAAGATGTTGCCCTTATGAGAACGGACCAAAAGCGTTGCATGCAGACGGACGCATGTATTTATTCTTTGTACATATGTATGGATGGGTGGGTGGATGCATGCATGCATGATTGGGCGTACAGACGCACGGATGCTTGTCTGTAGCATATATTTGTGTGAAGTATGTTTGCTTGTTTGTTTGTTTGTTTATTGAAACTGTTAACCCTATTGAAGGGTCATTACAGGAGTGGTAGGAAAAACAAAAGAATGCAAAACTACCAACAAATCTGTCATCAAGCTCATTGTACACGTAACAAATCATTAAAGAGGACGAGAGAAGTATACTCAGTGCGCTATTACATTGTAGAAGAGAGCAACGAAAAACATAATCACGCACACTCAAGAGCATCTACAAAGTAAAACACTATATAAAGACACGAAACACAATACACGGACTTAACCCAGTCATGTTAGCACACCGCGCTCCCGGAATAAATAAAAGAGTCTAAATTAACCAAAAATGCACTGAGCGAAGAAGATTGAACTACGGAATCGGGAAGCATGTTCCATTCTTTTATTGCTCTGGGGAAGAAACTATATTTAAATGCATCGTTGCGAGTTACTGGAGGCGGAATATACATGCTGTGGCGATGTCTAGATGATTCATTAGAACGAATGTCGAAATAATCGGTCCTATTGATTTGAATTGCGTTACCGATAATAAGGAACAGAAACTTGAGCCTGTCGAATTTGGTCCTTAATTCTAACTTAGGAAGGTATGCAAGGTGACACAGCTCTGAGGGGGAGTGAACTCGGCGATATTTATTAAATATGAATCGAGAGGCTAACCTCTGAATCCTTTCTAGTTTGTTACAGTTTTTTTGCGTGTGAGGATCCCAGACAATTTGAGCGTATTCAATTATAGGTCTGACTAGTGTTCTATTAGCCAAGTTTTAATTTCAGGAGTTGTACTATGTAAGTTGCGCCTCAGACTCCACAGCACTTTATTAGCCTTATTGCATGTTTCCTCTACATGCCTATTCCATCTAAAGTCGCTAGTAAATATTAGTCCCAAATACTTGTGTTCATATACCCTTCCGAGCACATTATCACGAATACGGTAAGGAAATTCTAAGGGAGTTTTCTTCCTAGTGGTAGACATACAAACAGATTTCGAGGGATTAATGGTCATTCGCCAGTCATCGTACCATTTAGTTATATTGTCTAGGCTATGTTGTATGTTCATTTGATCACTGTAAGAATTTATTCTATTGTAAATGACACAATCGTCGGCGAATAATCTTATAGGGACAGAAACAAGGCTTGGTAAGTCATTAATAAAAATAAGAAATAAAAGCGGTCCAAAGACACTGCCCTGTGGTACACCAGATAAAACCGGTAATACGCTGGACGTATGTCCGTCTATTTCAATGTGCTGGTGGCGGCACTCTAAATACGAAGTAAACCATGTCGTTAGTTTGGGATTTTTAAACATAGTATTGATTTTAAGTAGAAGTTTAGGGTGGGAAACTTTATCAAAAGCTTTGGCGAAACCTAGGAAAATTAAGTCCATCTGTCCGCGGAATTAATCGTTTGTGAAATATCATGAACTAGCTCAACTAACTGTGTAATCGTAGACAAACCTTTGCTGAAACCATGCTTTAGTGGTTATAACAAGTTATGCATTTCTAAACAGTTCGATAAGTGTTTGGTCATGATATGTTCTAGTAGCTTAGAACACGTACTCGTGGGAGAAATTGGTCTATAATTGCTAAAGTCTGAAGTGTTGCCGGTTTTATGGATTGGCACTATTCTGGCTAGTTTCCATGCGGAAGGAAAGTAACCATTGCTAACAGAGGAAATAAATATTTTTTAAGGAACTTTATTTATTTATTTCATAATACTGCAGGCCACTGCTTGGCCCAAGCAGGAGACACCCACTTAGACACCCACTCAGCATACCTGACTAAAAATTCGTCGGGTATACCATGTGTGTGTGTGTGTGTGTGTGGTGTGTGGTGTGTGTATGTGTGTGTGTGTGAGTGTGTGTGTCTGTGCGTGTGTGCGTGTGTGTGTGCGTGTGTGTGAGTGTGAGTGTGTGAGTGTGTGAGCGTGTGTGAGTGTGTGAGTTTGTGAGCGAGTGTGTGAGTTTGTGAGCGAGTGTGCGTGCGTGCGTGCGCGCGCGCGCGTGTGTGTATGCGTGCGTGCGTGCGTGTGTGTGTGTGTGCGTTCGTGCGTGTGTGTGTGTGCGTGCGTGTGTGTGTGTGTGTGCCTGCGTGCGTGCGTGCGTGCGTGTGTGTGTGAGAGAGAGTGTGTGTGTGTGTGTGTGTGTGTGTGTGTGTGTGTGTGTGTGTGTGTGTGTGTGTGTGTGTGTGTGTGTGTGTGTGTGTGTGTGTGTGTGTGTGTGTGTGTGTGTGTGTGTGTGTGTGTGTGTGTGTGTGTGTGTGTGCGCAAGTGCGTGCGTGCATACAGATGGATGGATGGATGGATGGATGGATGGATGGATGGATGGATGGATGGATGGACGGACGGACGGACGGACGGACGGACGGACGGACGGACGGACGGACGGACGGACGGACGGACGGACGGACGGACGGACGGACGCACGGACGGACTGCCTCTGCAACTGGGTGGTGGCGGATGTTACCAAGCTCGGTTGCTTGGTTTTGCTGTCTAGAAATTGTTCCTTTTTTAAATCAAAATACGTTAACTTTCCTATGTAAAAATTTGGGTCTTGGTCCTGAATTTTATTAATTAAGTCACTGCCCGTCTGACATAAAATAGTGCACCGGGACCGCCCTTTTGTGGACGTTAAAATGTTGAGATTTGATACAGCCGTCGTCATGAATAAAATTATTGCTTTTACTTGGTGCACCAGATCATCGTTCAAGTTTTTATGCAGCACTGGATGGGTTTTACGAACGGTTGAAAGGGTTTGGCCGCTAAAACTCATTCTTTTTGTTATTGAAGCGTAACGATATATGAAATTCGCGCCATATAACATTGATTTTAATGTATCGCTCGTATATTATGTATTGGCTTTCATGACCGATGCCATATGGCATAAGATTTCTATTTCACATAACCAGCACTGTTTCCGATCCTTGTTCGCCCTGGTACTTTGCTTTACCTAGTGCCTTGCCTCACCCTGCGTTTTTTTTCTATTCAGTGTTCTTTATGTGAAATTAAAACACTCTCTTTTCTTGAAATCTCCCTTTGCTCGGATCGTACAGTCGCACAGTCGGACCAACCATAGTGGTTCCGGCATCCGTGCGGAGCGCTCTCTTCACTCTGCCCCCGATCGTAACTTGTATTCACCATTCTCTCCCTTTCAGAACCTAATACCCTCTTTCAAGATTTCCGTCTTAATGAACACTTGGAAGCCTTGATGCGTCGCCATTTCCAGTAATGTTAGTTCTCACACAGTCCAAGACGGCTGTGCGATTGCATTAAGAATTGGGCCCGTTGCTTTTCTGTGCCTGTATTTTTTTTATGTGGATAGTTTTCGACTGGGTGCCTTAAATGGCGCAATCATTCTGGCTCGGCGAAGTATGGTAGTATAATAACCGGAAGGCATGGTTGCACGCGTATGGTAATGAATGTTAATGGTGTGCTGATTATTATAAGCCAGCTTGGCTACGCGCGCATCATAATATAAACACCATTACAGATTCAACACGAACGTTTCCTGAAGCTATGAGGAAGGTTCCAAGCAGTCACTGAACTGTAAATATTTGTATAGCATAAATAGAACGAATTAAGGCTAGAGCGATGCAACTACGATTTGCTTACCTGAGAGAGAATGTTTACGGAATTGAAAGCAATCAAGGACGCTAAGTGACCTCCCGAAGTAACTGCAAGCCACCCCTGGACATTTCCCCTTGGGCTCCACACTTCTCGAGCCTGAGGAGTTGTCCGCTCGTATCATCCGAATTACCGCCAGCCGCGAATGGCATGCGCACTTTTTTTTCTTGGAGGGGGGGGGGGGGGGAGGGATGGGAGGAAACTGGAATAAACCTTCCACTGTGGAAGACATTATGAAACTTTGAGCTCGCGAGGCTTTTTCACGCCGATGCCACTAGGGGGCACAGAACTCATGGGGGCGTTAAAAAACTCTACTTTCTGCACACTGTGGTGGGATGTGTAGATTGTTTGTGGTATGCAGCTAAGAAACTGGAGGGAGAGTAACACGGGGCTAGCAGTTTTGCGTGGACTCTCAAATGGTGATGGTCAAGACTATAGAAATGCTAAGAGGCTGAGGTCAGGGTGCCAGACTTTTTGAACAGAAGCAGGTAACTATATTTTTCAGACCAGGCTAGCAAGTCCATTTCGCTTGACAGAAAGTGTGCTAGGTAATTTCGAAGCTACCAACGTGAGAAGCTTCGAGTCACTGTTCGAACAAAGGGCGATTAGTATGCGGTACGATTTAAGAACGAATTCGGAAAGTCGGCTCGCCACAGCGCCTTCCGACAGTGAGAGGCAAATGTCAGACAGAGGGTTCAGCGGGTGACCGGACGGCGATATATGCGCGCTTCTTGCATGTTCTGCAGCGTACGCTCATACTTCTTGCTTTATAAACTAGTGGAGACGGAATAACTAAATTAAAAGAATGTGTGCGTCGCTTAGTGAGCAGATTGACCCGTCTACAAGCAGATATTCCTCCATTTTTCGTCGAGAGATACTAGGAGCACGAAAGAATGTACGGCTAAGCGGTGGACTAGTATGCTCGTCACCCTAAGTGGGAGAATAGTGAGCACATTTAACCTGCTGGAATTTATTCTCAAGTGCCACGGCTAATCAGAACACAGCTTCTCGGACTGCTCATGCAAAGTGTGAACCAATTTGCTAAGACATTTCCACGGCCGGAAGTAGTGCGGCTTGCAGATGTACTGGGCCAAGAAGCACAAAAGGGGAGGGGACGCTTAAGCTACGCCGTAATGGTATGACGCAATAGCTTTAATGTGTTAATGCCCATATATGCGGAATTGGTCAATCGATGCTTTACAATCAAAGATCACTGGGAGTCCTCATCCCAATCCTGGAGCCGTAATTCAGCGCTTAAGCGACACGCCGCTCACCCAGCAGGAGGCTGTTTCGAACACTGCCTCAGGTGGTGCTTGTGAGAACCAGGCGGCTCTTCTCGAGGAAGCTCTCACGGCCAATCATTAGTTTAGCTGCTACTGTGGGCACGTTTACGTCTGCCGGGATAGGTAGGCTGTGATGGCGTGAAAATATCACGTTACCTAAGTGAATAACTGGGCCGTTTGCTTTTTCCCTCACAACACCACCGCCGCCGACGAGACGCAGGATTTTCTGTAGAGCCGGAGCCTTAAAGCTATGTCGCTAAATGCTGCCTGAGTTATAAAAGAATTTAAGACTACAGCGCCGTAGCATCATAGACAATTTGCGAAAAAGGCGCAAATACAGGCGCTTCTGTTTGCTTCCTTTTCTTGCCTTTTCCTTTCTCGTACTGAGCTGCACTTTAGTAGCACGCACAACCAACTAGGCAGCCAATCAGTAATAAGCATAAGAGAAATATTTTTTTTGCAACAGTGTAACTCTGAAGCCCCGTCGTTTTAAGCTGATGAGTGATGCGGTGGTTGTATTATATAAGAGCCAACTAGACCACTTATTACGAATTTGTACGGCGTGATATTAACCTGATCGTCGGCGACACCAGCTTGTCCTAGAAAATCACGCGAGGAATCATCTCATTTAGCTGCTATACATGCGGTCAGCTCCACCTTGAGGTTTTATGAAATCAAAGGTGGAAATCCGCTTCCTAACGCAACTTCCCTCGGCACGTGGAATGATTTTTTTCTGTATTTTCTATTGCGATTAATTCACCACGCGCAGATTAGAACTGTTCTGTTGGGCAGGGTTGCACACCAGTATACAAGCCGAGATAAACCTACAGGTATGAGCTGGAATTTTCAAAGAAACAAGCAGTATGAAAGCGCATTTTTTCTTGTCTACCGAGAAGGGAACTCCACAGGTCGCGCCGTGAAGAGCAGAGCCCACCATTACCTTCATTACTGCATGCTGATACAGCCATGAGATAATTTTTCTCGCCTTTTCCATGCACCGAAAACTTCTTTGGGAACGTGTGCATGAAGCACACTTTCTTATTTACTTAATGGCATTGCCACGCACGAAACCACGCTCCGACAGATGATAAACAAGTGCTTTCTCGGACACCCGCATCACGCCAGACAGTTCACCCACGTGTTGGATTCTGTGACTCCGCGCTGTGCATGGAGAACGTTACGCCACGTGCTTTACAACTAGGCACGGAAAGCTAAGATTTAACGAAGGAAGTGTGTTCATCTCCAATGCCTACACATGCCCGAACTAGCGTACGGAAGGCTGTCACCTCAGAGAAAATGATGCGGCGTGCGCTCGATGAATACATCTTCACCTTCAATTCAATATCTAATCCCGATCTGCCTCTCCGCGATGTGGCTAATTTTACCTCCCAGTGTGAGCTGGTTAGGGGATTGCAGTCTATGTTTATACCTACCAACCTCAGCGCCCTTACAATGCCAATATTTGGCTACAGTCACTACTTCAGATACGTAGGTGAACGAAGGGCACTGGAAACGTACATGGCGCAGGCGGTCAAATGCATAACTGCTCACGCACCTCAAAACGGACCTGTGTTCGCAACATCTTCTATTCGAAGAGCCGTGAAATTTCTCGGTACTGATAAAAGCACACAGCAACGACTGCGTTGCAATAGAAACCGGGTGCTATCACGTGTCGCTTGTTTCTGGATGTTTGCCAGTCGGCCACTGTTCAGCGTAAACAAACTCACGGGCTTGTGCTGATTCTTTTTCTTTCTGAACGCGGGCACGTACCAGAACGGGCGCGACGCAAGGGGTGGCGGAGAAGTAACGAGCCAGCGATCGAGTGACAGTTTCTGCTTTTGTTTTCAAGGCGCCAGTTGGTACCCGTTAAACAGGTTAAGAAAACGCACAAAATCTAGGGGACACTTTTGCGCCACTTCAATTTTTGACGAGAAAGGATTATTGGTTATTTGCAACTTTCTTTCTTAATTCATACCTCTTTCTAATTGCACACATTCGTTAGAATACATAAGTAGGCATATTAGGTCACGTGATACGCCACAACGCAAAAAAGGTCTCCCTTTAACAAAGTCAAAGTAATGTGCCTCACTTACCTAGGGCAAGCGCGTCTGTTTCGCAACCCAAGTGTGGTAGGTTCGACTTCCATAATGATCACAATTTTCTTTTCAGCGTAAAACACATTTTCCATCCTTACATGTTATAATGACCTATGTGTCACGCTAAGACCTGATAACCACAATTTAACTCATTTTAGTCACTTTATTACTGCAGCTAAAAATGTTACGTCACGACCATCTCGAGCAGTCAGGATTATCTCAAGATGCCAACGCCAACAACTACGGTGGTTTCCCAGCTGAACGGTAGCTTAACGCAGTCGCGTAAAATTGGCCGCTTATCGTAGGATCATGTCAATGCGCCGAAAGGAAAAAGGTGAATTTTTCTTCCTTAGGAGAGGCAAAGTGTGTCCCCCTCTTTAACTATATCTTACATCGAGGCTACTTGCCAGATACGCCGCTGAGCGCTATACTCTTATTGGCAGCAATATTGAATTTTGGCGCACCACTAAAGGGCCGTTCACGTTTCGGAATATCAAGGTACGAGCATGTTAAGGTACAGTCTTTGTCAAAAGTAACCAGGCTGCATGGTTTGCTTCTAGCTTGTATAGTGGAGCCCTTGTGACTTTCCTAAAGACCAAAAGTTGTTGGGAGAAAAGAAGACCCCCAGTCCTTACCTTTAACGACCATTTCAGCTTCAGGGAAGCTGTAAGGGCCCCACTGTACGAGCTAGAAGAAAACTATGCAGCCTGGCTACTTTTGACAAAGACTGTACCAGTATGTTGGCATATCTCGCCAGAAATTGACGAAGAGGATGACGCAAAACCTCTGACAACGCGTGTGATGCGGGAGCGAGTGTTCGAGCGCGACGTGCGGAAAGTGCATGACTGCGAGATGAGTCTCGTCCTTCTTGAATCATTGATTCGATGTCCTTGTACTGCGCGCAGTTGTCGATAGACGCTGCAAGAAGGCAAACGCCCTGCTTTGTCTTTGTACGACGGTTTCAGATACCTTGATTTCCCACGAAACATTCCCCCTGCTCGACTTCAGTCATGTTCTCCTACAGGTCTCCCTCCGACCCGAGAGTCTTTCATGCAGTTGAAGACAACAGCGCAACGGTTTAAGCAGTTTCGACCTCATGCGGCAGGCTACTTGCAATTCTCCTCTGTGCCCATTCAAATTCCATTTGGCTACCAGTTCCATCAGAACAGGTATTGCCTGTACTCCTTTTTATAATGAAAACACAGAAAGACACAAACGCTTGCTTTTTATTCTCCACAAAATTACTATTGAATAATGTACCTCAAAAGAAAAAAAAAGGCAATAACTTTCTTGACGCAAAACTTTGTGTTAATCTTTGTGGGAATGAGTTGGTAATGCTACCGTAGCAAGTTGCCATCTTAAGGACAGCTTAAGATGGCTTGAGGCATGAACATCATGTCAGAAAACAGAACTGCCGAGGGCGACCGTACAACATAAAGCGCGTTTAAATATTTTACAAAACACATGGGGCATTTCACAAAACAGGTCTAACACACTACTCTTCACAAGTGTTCTTTTTCAAAAGTTGGTTGTTCACCCTTCAGAGGGTGCGAGTTTGTTCATGACAACAATACTGACGAAGCAAAAAGGAAATTAGTTTACACGGGCGTCACTGGCGTGGAGCACGAAAACCATATCTAACGGCTTTTCGCGCAAGTCTGGCGACAGCCGAGGTCGGACCCAAATACAAGGCTTACGACTGGCCATATAGCCCTTCTCCAGAAGAGGAGAGGACGTCCTGCAGTCCCTGCTCGCCTGACGAAGCCGCAAGCAAGGTGCTGTTTCCTTTAGAACTCCCACCATACAGTCGGGCAAACCACTAGGCAAGAGTATATGCCCACTATCGTCGCTTAGGCTCTAGTTTTTCAAGGTTTACATGTTCAGAAAGGGCCTCGGTCGCCTTTCAAAGGAATTGCAGTCGTGATCTTGTCCAAGAGGGATTTTTTAGTTGAATTTGTTACAGCTATTTATGGGAAGCATTTCTCCGAGGGGGATTTGAGAGAGGAGGGTACTCGCGAAAACACGAATATCCTTGGCGCTATGGCTCCAGAAAATATGGCTGCATTGTACCAAAATACATACGCTTTCGAAACGCGTGCAGAAAAAGCAACCTTTCCAGTGCACGTAGCTAGTCGAAAAAGCCGAAATTTTTTCGAGCCACAGCGCTGATGGTAATCACGTTTTCTAAGTTCTAAAAACTGATACGGCTATTACTAACAACCGGCTACAAATCTATAGTTTCAATTGGGCATCTAACCCTAATAGTTTAAAAGTTAATTATTTAAAATTAGTCATCGAGCTTCCGCCAGCACTGGTAATACCATTCTGAAAAAGACATATTTTTACCTCAAAAAATCTTTCTGAAGTGTAAAGTCTTCCCTGAAACACCTGGTATAAATATAAAGTCACATAGTGGCGTGGGAGTAGCTAAAATACAACATGAATGGACGGCTAGCGAACGTGTACACCACGCGAACAGGTATCCTTCTATACAATTTCTCTCCGTGAGCGCTGATGCATTTAGCGCCTTTTTAGCCATCAAATGCCTTTAGCTGCAATTGTCCGCGCGCAGCATATGACCTTGGTGACAGAACAGAGTGCGGACATTGAGAGGAACCTAAACGAATTTTAGCCGCCACGTTGGCTGAATGGTCACCGTGCTCGGCTGCTAACGCGACAGACGGGAGTTCCATCCCTGCCGCGGCGGTAGCATTTCGATGGAGGCGAAATGCTGGAAGCCCGCGTTCTTTGCGATTTGAGTGCAGGTGGTTGACATTATCCGAAGGCCTCCACTACGGCGTCCCTCACAGCCCCAGTCGCATTGGGACGTTAAACCAAGTAACAACATAAAGAAGCTTTAGCGAAACTTTCTGTCAGCCCCCGGTGCCCACGCACTGCGCTGCCGCCAGGGCAGAGCTTCTCTCAGCAATAGCGCCTCTCAATGTGCGGCGCCACCATTACTACGCATGCATGGCCCGAGCATCTTATCGTTTTGTCGGATTGAGAAAAAACGCGCGTCGCAGCAACCCCATTTGCCGAAGCGATTGCTGCAGCAACAGCTAACTCTATGTGAATGCGCGATGTATACGTGCGTGTGATCGAGCGTCAGTTTGTTTTGCAGTCTGACGCTGCCCTCAATGAATTCACTCTTCTTCGCACCCGCAGAATCTATTTCTGCACTTGTAGCTTGTCTCCCGTTCCGCTGATTAGGCCAGTGGGCTAGTTCGGGTTTCTGGCGCGTTTAAGGTTTTTGTGAGTGGTGCCTTTGACTGGTTTTTGTAGCTACATAACTGAAAAACCGTATAAATGGCCCAACTACGATCATTATTTGCGGCCGGTTTAGTGCGGATTGTTTCGGGACATTTAGATTTTCTTAGCGAAGTGGCCACCTTTTCGCACCTAAAATATTTTGGTAGTGTGTCGCCTTAGGATAATCTATCTGTCCAGCTTGGTTTGATATTTCATTTTAGTGATTCTCTAAAATAAAGCCCCCTTTTCCATCGAACAGTAAGTTCTTGGTTTTTGATACCAGATCCGGGAGAGATGAGGTGGAAAAGAGCACAGCTCAATGCGGCTACTAGAAGTCAACACGCCAGCATCCCGGACGTCCATCTTTTTGTTTGTGCTCAACTTTCCCCTGATCTCTTTCTCTAGGCTGGTCACAATTTTCCCCCTGTCAGTTGAAGGCCCCCGGGACCAGGCAGTCAGTCATCCACACAAGAGTAGCAGGGACTCATACGGACGATGTGGGCGATATTGGCCTTGGTGTAACGAAGTCCAGTAGTGGTGAGCTGTGCTGCTCTGTAATTATTGGCATCGATTCGGTGGACAACAACGTACGGCACAACATAGCGTGCGAACATTTTCTTAGTGTGGGCATACTATCCTAGGGGCTGCCAAAGCCACTGCAAGCACCAGGAACGTAGCTGACATTGCAGTGACGTCTGTCGTAACGGGTTCCAGTGTGTTTTCACGACGTGACAGTCCGAGGGCAGCTGAGTTGGCGATCCGAAGGGTTTCAGCCAGCAAAGAACCATGCGTATAATTTCTCATCTAAAGCTTTAAAATGTAGTAGTGTGTAGTAGAAGCCGAAGAAGTTGCCAAAATTTTCATCTAGTTTCGAATAAATCCTTTCATTCATCTTGTAGATCGTTCCAATCCAGCGAAAGTACTGGGCTTTTTTGTGGCTTCAAGAAAACATCAAGAATTCTGTTGGGAAACTTTACAGAGAGCGTTTTTACCTTGCGAACCGGAATCCTTGAGGGGATAAAACATAGTGACCGGAATACACCTCCCGACTCAAGGCATTTTGGGCCGTAGGCTGCGGGGCCCAGTACAGAGCGGCCGCAAGTAATCTAGGGCAGTTCTTCGTGCAGCCAGAGCCACTACATCAAGCCTAAAGCCTGGTGAGAGAAGTGTTGCGGTCAGACTACGGTGCTTGAAGGCTATTGCTACCACTCCTTCCTGCTGCTTACCGAGAAGGCTGTGTGTGCTCCATTTGTTTTTTGGCTTAACCTTTCAGGGAATTTTCATTTAGAGGCACAGAAAGAAAATTCTTTTCCTGGAAAGAGCCGTTTGAAGGCGGCACTGCTGTAGTATGAGAATGGAGGGAAGGAGTAGAATGTGAAACGGAAGAGAAAGTACAAAGCACCCAAAGTGGGCCGATGAGCTGCGTTCGTTACTCAAGCAGTGAAAAAAAAAAACAGAAAACAAAGATGGCTAAAGTTATGAATAGCTGAGCGAAGATACTTTTCTCAAAGGAGGTAGAAAATTTGACTTAGGAATAAGTCTAGCAATACGCTCAAGGCAAAATGTCCTCAGAAAATGCGAACGGTTCCAGGCGAAATGGTGTGTGGTCGACGACAAAATTTGTTGTCAGACTTTGTGACAGAAGGAATATAAGAGTGGAAGCCATGATGAGGAAGAAAAAAAACATGACATTCTTTCAGCTTTGAAAAACGACAGCGTCAAGACATCCAGGTCTTTCTGCACCCGTCGGAGCGTTTATGCGGCAGTTTGTTTGGGCTGCCACTAGCGTGCATTCGCAACCTATAGACGTGTTTAGTATTTCCGCCTTTGGTCATGGCCAGGGTGTCGAACCGGAACCGAACCTGAACCCAAAACCGGAACCGAACCCGAATTTTCACCCGGAACCGGAACCGAACCGAACCCATATTTTTTTCGCCATCTTGGAACTGAACCCGAACCGGAACGATTCAAAGGAACCGTTCCGAACCGGTTCGGGACCCGGTTCAGCACCACTTTTTTTGCAACTCGGCATGCTTTTATTTCTTTTTTTTTTAGACAAAATGAGATGTACTCGCGCGTAGATTTACCCATCGAAATCTGTTCCCGTTACGCAGAGCGAAAATGACATCCAGTCTATGCGAAAACAAAGCTCAAGGAAGTCTGGTGTCCAGGAATGGATTTTTTGGCGCTTCTGCAATGCGCTTTCGGCAATTCTAAAGAATTGTACTCCAGATTGATGTAAAATCTTCGGTTTGTTACTGTCTCCCATTTAGCATCTCTGCGTATAAAATAAAATTGTTAGCACTGCTCTAACTCATAAACAACCTAGTGAGAATAGCCTGCCTTTCTTTGTGTCATGTGGCATAAATATGTGAAACACAGGCGCAACGACCTAAACGTTGTGCAACATTTACGTTCGGAGGCATTCGTTATCTCCAACGGCAGATACTAAATAAGACTCCTCATGATGTCTCGGGCGACCGACTGCTAATGCCAAGGTCGCCGGTTCGATCTCGGTAGCGGAGGCCGCGTTTCGAGCGCACATTGAAGAACCCCAGCTGGTCTATGTTGATCTTGAGTCCTCCAATGCGGCGTGCCTGATATCCCCCCATGTCGCTTCCACACGTTAAATCCCAGATATTACTACTGCTATTACAAAATAAAGGAAGTATAAATTGGCGCAGATTTTTTTTTTTCAGTATGCGAACATTCTTCGTTGCACGCGATGGAAGTAAGCAATGAAAGACGGGCTTGTAGCAGCGGTACAGGTACTTAAAGAAAATTATTACGCAAAAAGGCAATGCATATGCATGTGCGCGCTGGCATGCGATAATGTCCAGAAAGATGCTATTCCAATGAAATGCAGCTATGATGAAATGATTGTGTTACACCGATGCGCTGAAACTGTTATGCTTATATATATACCCTACATCTGGACATCCTGGTTCAGCACGGACGCTGCACCGTCCTCAGGCACGCTTCTATTGGCCGAAAATGCGGGCCACGACTGAGCGGTACGTCGCCAGCTGCACTCAGTGTCAACGATACAAGCGACCTACTAGCCTTGCATCTGGTCAGCTTCACCCTGTGACACCGTCTGCAGCACCGTTTGAGCAAGTGGGCATAGATATCCTTGGCCCGTTTCCGAAATCCTATCATGGGAACCGCTGGATAGTGGTTTGTGTCGATTACCTCACTCGTTATTGTGAAACGGCAGCCCTACCCGCAGTTACAGCGTATCATGTGTCCTCTTTTCTGCTACGATTCATAGTTCTACGTCATGGACCTCCAAAAGTTATTATCAGTGACCGTGGTCGGCAGTTCACCGCTGCCGTCGTGGAGCAGCTCCTCCGCTCCTGCGCATCGCATTTTCGCCATTCCTCGCCTTACCATCCCCAGACAAATGGACTCACTGAGCGCATCACCAACATGCTGTCAATGTATGTTGATTCAAGGCACAAGAATTGGGACAGTGTCCTGCCGTTCATCACGTACGCGTTCAATACCGCGCGCCATGAGACTACTGGCTACAGCCCCTTCTTTTTACTCTATGCTCGGCCCCCACCCTACACCCTGGACACCATACTACCATTTTCTGACGAGCTTCCTGAAGATCCTTCCATCGCTGAGACACTCTGTCTCGCCGAAGAAGCCCGACGCCTTGCTCGTCTTCGTGTTCTCGCCTCCCAAGATCGGTCCAAAGCGCGCTACGATGCCCGCCGCCGTCACGTCACTTACAGGCCTGGTGATTTGGTCTTGTTGTGGCGGCCTATCAGAAAGCGAGGATTGTCTCAGAAGCTGCTGTGCCCCAACGATGGACCCTATGTCATTATTGAGCAATTTAGCGAGCTGAATTCCAGCGTAGAGAGCCGCCGCGGTGGCTCAGTGGCTATGGTGCTCGGCTGCTGTCCCGAAAGACGCGGGTTCGATCCCGGCCGCGGCGGCTGGAATTTCTTTGGAGGAGAAATTCTAGAGGCCCGTGTACTGTGCGATGTCAGTGCACGTTAAAGAACCCCAGGTGGTCGAAATTTCCGGAGCCCTCCACTACGGCGTCTCTCATAGCCTTAGTCGCTTTGGGACGTTAAACCCCATAAACCAACCAACCATCAATTCCAGCGTAGCTCGTCTCACGGCAAGCGGACGTCGTTCAGCGCGACCTGAAGTCACTCACGTTGCCCGGCTGAAGCCCTACCATTCGCGCGGCGCTTCTTAACTCGCCCAGCGGGCTTCGGCTGCGTAAGGGGAAGTGTGACGCCCATGAAAAGGCCTATTCTACCTATTCCTATTCTACATGGTCGGCGTTGCTGACTAAGCCGAAGATGAGGAGAACGAGGTTGGTGTTGTCTCGTGCTCGGCAAGCGGACCCAGCTGCTTTTCAGTCCTCCGTCCCGGTCTTAATAAACCCTGGGCGTAACAATATATAAAAATTCCAAACGTTAGCGGACGGCTTCGTCATGTGTTCTCGGACTGCTGGATCTTGAATTCTCTGACGGGCGGCTTGTATCTGCCTCTCGGTGTCCCACTTGGTGCTGTTGGTGTCTCAGATGAGAAGCTTATGCTTGTAGGCGTTCTTTTGTAGAATGCTTTGGCGACGGCTTACGTGAAGCATTAGCAGCAATCCGCCTCGACTACATCGGCTGCAGAAAAGGGGGGTGGGCGGGGGGGGGGGGGGGGGGGAGATTCATTTTAGAGCACGAGCACTTCTAGCCACGTTCTCAAGATTTAAGCTATGTGTAGCTGCGAGTAGCTGTGTGTGTCAAGCCTCACAGTAGCAAGTGTAACGGGCTCACTGGGTCAGTGGACGCCTCGATCCCGCTGTGAGTACCAGTGGCGTCCACCAATTGAGGCAGTTATGCACCTTTCCTGTGGCAAAAACAGCGGAAGGTTTACTTTTTTTTTTTGGGGGGGGGGGGGGGGGGGGGGGGAGGGGGGTTAGAGGGAGGAAAGGGCGCAGTAAGTCTCATATCTAGGTGGACACCCAAACCACGCCGTAAGGGAAGGTATGAAGGAAGCAGTGAGAAAAGAAAGGAAGAAAGAGGCGCCGCAGTGGAGGGCTGTGGAATAATTTCGACTACCTATAGGGATATTTAAGTGCACTTACATCGCACATCACGCGCGCGCCTTTGTGCGTTTCGCCTCCATCGAAACGCTGCCTCCGCGGCCGGGTTCGATCCCAGGAACTCCGGCTCAGTAGCCGGATGGCCTAACGTCTGATTTTTAGGTTAGGAAAGGCGCATAACTAGCTGCCTGGGTCAGTGGACACCTCTACAGCGCTTTAAGGTACAAGGCGGTTATGTGCACCTGCAAAAAATCGTGCTTTTTCACAATATTTCGTGCTTAGCAATGCTAAACCAGCAGCCATTTTTACCAATGAATGCCCGGATGTGCGTCCACCGAAGTGCGCAAGTGTCCAATGTGCATCAAGAGTGGAGGCTGCACACGGACATGCACAGGCGCGCGCACACACACGCACGCACACAGACGCGCGCGCGCACACACACGCACTCACGCGAACGCACACACACACGCACGCAGACACACACACACACACACACGCACGCACACACACACGCACACAAACACAATACACTCTAACCCCTATTGAGATTCGAACCAGTCGCGGCGCAAGAGGGAAGCTTCGATTTTCTGACGCCTTTGGTGATGATGATGATGACGATGTCATCAGGCTTAATCTACTCGGCCATCTCCGAAGCTTGTTTTTCTTTTGTCTTATGGAATACTAGGGACCTCCCTGACCGCCTCGTATCTTACTTTACCGCGGGTCGAATTCAGCGATCTCGGCATGCGCGCTCACGCCACCATCACTTCCTTATTCCGCCCGCGCATCAAAATTCCGGTAGGCACACACGAAGAAGCGGCAACCAGTCTGGAGGTTTAACTTGCGTAGCATATACCTCCTGCGCTGAAATACACTGTACTCTGAACAGTGACCGCGTTGAACGCGGTGGTTTTGCGTGTTCATCCATCATGCGGCTTTTCCACACGCTAAACAGTCCAATTATCACGAAAAGTTCACACGAAATTTCAGCTCCTTTCATCACAGGAAGAAATGTTATAGTGTAAGGCATGATCTCAATGTCCTTTTTAAGAGACCCCTGAAGTTTCCGTCAAACGAACACAAATAGTTTTTATTGCTAGCACAGGTAGCAATTCACTGACGGTGGCACAAACGTCCCTTGGAGCGATGCACGGCCTATACGCGTAAGTCCAAAAAAGGTTTTTCTACTCACGCGTTTGGTCCAAAAAACGCTTTGCAGTCCAAAAAAAGGTTTTTACGGCACATTGAATCTGCATCCGTTGAACTCACTCTAATACACCGTTGTCAAGAAAGGCTAGGTAAAGCTGCACGTTTATGGGAAGAAGAAGTAGTGACGATGAGAACCTTTCTCATCTGCATTTGGAGAGGCCGTACAGTTTTCCAAGGAAATTGTGGGTTTCTACGTGGACACAGGCCACCACCCACCGCGGGTTCGAGCTTCGCGCGAGCCAAGGGCCCCGATCAGCCGTCACCACACACACACTGGGACACCGCTGCAGCGCACTCAACCTCCGCTGGGAGGAGAGCGATTCGCCGCAAAGAAATAGGCCTCCAAGTTCACCAAGGAGACGTTTATTCACGTCGTCCTTCAGCAGTACACCCACACTCAATCGTCACCCCGTCCCGGGGGCGCGCGAGGAGCAAGGCTCCGCTGCGCGCACGAAGCGACTCGAGTAATGCGCGCCGCTAACACGCCGCTGCAGGAGAATGTCCCCGCGGCAGTGCTGTGATCTCTCTCTCGTGTCGACCGTTGGGCCGGTTGCGAGAGAGAGTGGGCATTCAACGCAAGGTACGCCTGTCAGAGGTCGCTGGACCCCGCTGGACAGGCTCGAGCCGCTGCAGGTCAGAGGACACGTGCAGGCGGGCTCGAGTAAGCACTGGTCCGAGCGGCAAAGCCGGCACGGACAAACAGTAACGTACGCACCTTACGCTGTCTCGGAGGGATCTCTCTCTCTGGGCCCCGCTCGGACGGTCGCGCGGCGCGCGGCCGCCCAAAGCGGGGTCCCGAATTCCCGCCAAA
Source organism: Amblyomma mixtum (assembly GCF_055824585.1). Taxonomy (NCBI): domain Eukaryota; kingdom Metazoa; phylum Arthropoda; class Arachnida; order Ixodida; family Ixodidae; genus Amblyomma; species Amblyomma mixtum. The sequence goes on from NC_143013.1 coordinate 125,576,984, forward strand.
AGGCGCCAATGGCAAAGGCCCTTGGGGAGCCGGGGCGGAGCTGTGGCTAAATGACAGTGATTAGTCACCCAGCCGCCTCTCCACCGCCTGAGGCGGGGGCAAGGGAAAGAGGAGAAACAACGCGGGAGGCCGGCTAGCCGCGCAAAGGCGACGGCGGAAAGCCAGATTCCCACATCCCCCTCTCCTTAAATGCCCTCCTACCCATCGGCAAAGCACGCGGCCAAAATAAAGAAATCAATACACAAAAAAAATAAGCTACACTTCAGTTCCAGAATAAAGAAATGAATACACAAAAAAACTAGCTACACTTCAGTTCTAGCCACAACAACGTAAGAAAACAAAGGAAAAACAAGGCAAACAAACAAACACTTGCGTACGCTTCAGTAAATCAAAACAGCTTGCAGATTATATACACGGTACACAAGGAGATGTGAATACAACTGTACAGCTATGTTACAGGTGGATGCCAGCCTCAAAGTTCGATGGCGCGGCCCAGTGGGTCGGTCAGCGACTCACCGCTCGCAGACTTCGTTGTTGAACGGGTTGGGAGGGCCGACGACTGATGGCGGTCTTCTTTCCGTTGATGTAGGGTGCGTTGATGACGACGGGGCCGCGGCAGAGCACTGACCTCGCGCCCTTGGACACGAGATCACGTTCGGGCACAAGAAAGTTAGTGCACCCCTTTCACGCCGGCTGAAACGGGCGAGGACGTTCGGCGGCGTCCAGATGTGTAACCTTGTCCACAGCGAGGGGTCCTGCTCATCCTCGCGCTCACGCAGAAGGTCACAACGGCACAACTCACAGGCGTCGCCTTGGCTCATGGTTACGCGCGCACACAGTCACAGCCACAACCACGCATACACCCGCAAGTGCGCGGACGCTGGTCGGCGACAACGACCCCCCTCATCAGAAGCGTCCAGAGGCGCCGCGGCGAGGATCAAAGGGTGCACTTTCCGCCCCCCATCGTCCCAAACGCCCCGCCAACTTCCCCTCCATACGGGCCGCACAAAACTCGCACCGCGACACACGGCTCCTTAACGAGCCAACCACCCACAGTCGGGCCGGAAATGAGAAAAGGCGCGCTGTACAAACGACACCTAATCCAATCTATTCCTTCTAGAAGATAAGAGCAAGCACGAGCGGGCTGAAGTTTGCCTATGTACATCTCGGTACGTTAGAACGAAAACAGATGTACAAGCAGGAAACGAAAGTGGCTAGAAACTGACTAAAACAAAACAAATAAATAAACTGATAAACACACAAGACTGGAACTGAGCATGCTGCAAAAACAAAAATAAAAATAACACACCGCGCTTCACCTGGGTAGGGCCTGACGAGAAAGCTCGCCAGCTAGCTGAGGCTGCGTGCCTTCGGTTGCGGAAAAGTCCGCCGTCCGGCATCAATCACACCGGTGACCGTCCCCTCAGATTGTACCGGTGCTCCGTACGCTTGCGTTCCGCAGCACCAGTTGTGCCTTTGCGCTTGCCTTTGATACCAATGGGTACCGGCGCAAGCTCGTCGGACCGTGACGCGTAGGCCTTCAGGTCTATGAACCCCTGCTTGCTCCTGGGGAAAGGCCCCATCAAATCGCAGGTGGCCATCTGCCACGGACGCACACTGTCAATCGGTTTCATCATTCCAGGCGGCTTGCCGCCCCGTGACTTCACCGCTTGACAGACATGGCAGGAACGGCAATAGCGGAAAATGTCACGCTTCATGCCGGGCCACGTCACCGAATGACTCAGTTTTGCAAAAACTTTGGAGCCACTCAGATGACCGGCCAGTGGCTCGTCATTAGAGAATCGCAAAAGTGCGCCTCTTAGACTTTTGGGGATAACCACCTTGAACGGGTCGATGGACTCGTCATCGGTGGCTATGTATTTCAGCACGAGCCCGTCATGGTCCAGCAAATATGACTCCCCGGGGTTCGCCGCGACACACGCTGGCTTCTGCCCCCCCCCCCCCCCCCCCCCCCCTGCGCCCGCTACAATACAAGTAGCGTCACGGCGCTCCGTCTCCCTGAGACCGTCGCTCACCTCGCGACAAAGGGGACATTTTGCTGGGCTTTCAGTAGCTCTTACGGCTGAAAACGATTCCAGTCATCCCAGAGGGGAGCATGGTCTCGTCCCCACTCAGGTTTGCAGCCAAAATTTCCGTTCACGTCGGCAACTCCGAGGCGCTCACGAAGAGCTTTGCCTCTCGTCCGCTTTGCGAAGCGCTGCTCGCCTGGTTAGCGGAATGGGTTAACCCGTTTGCGGGTTCCCCCTCCTTGCCGCCCGGCGGCTCGTCCGCTGTTTCGCCCCCTCCGCCTACAGGCGTCAAGGCGCCGCTGGCGAGTGGGGCACGGGATAGCGCGTCAGCTACCACGTTTGTGCTCCCCTTTCGACACTGCACGGAAAAGTCGTAATGCTGTATCAGGAGAGCCCAGCGCGCCAGCCGACCCGCAGGCTCGCGGAGCCGCATCAGCCAACTGAGCGCACTGCACCCCTGCCTCAGTGGAGGCTTGGGCGGGCTGCACGAACGAGGGAGGCAAGGCTCCTAGTTCGATGAGCGGCGTGGTTTCCACAGGGAACCGGGCCAGCGCCTCGCCGTTCCCAGAGCAGAATTGACTGCTCGCGGGGCACGGCTGCTGCTGTTCGAAACTGCCGGTTGCGGCAGCGTGACACGAACTGCTTTCGCACTGGGCGGAAAGCGTGCACAGCTGAGGCATGCGACCAGCGGGCGCACCGCAGGGTGCTTCCGATACAGCTCCAATGGGAGCCGCGTGGTCGACATTTTGGGTTGTGTCGCCGTAAACCCCAATGGGGGCCGCGGCCAACCACGGTGTCTAGCTATTCGAAGGAACAGCAGCCAGCGGATCAAACGACGCTACAACTCCGTAGGGAGCCGACATGTAGCTGCCGAGTGCCGCGCTGGGGGTGGTAGACACGGTGCGCAAGCGTGATCGTCAAGGCGACCTGCTCGGCTAATGTGCCATCAAAGGCGTAAGCGCCAATGACTTAGCACGTTGGGCGCCAGTTGTGGGTTTCTACGTGGACACAGGCCACCACCCACCGCGGGTTCGAGCTTCGCGCGAGCCAAGGGCCCCGATCAGCCGTCACCACACACACACTGGGACACCGCTGCAGCGCACTCAACCTCCGCTGGGAGGAGAGCGATTCGCCGCAAAGAAATAGGCCTCCAAGTTCACCAAGGAGACGTTTATTCACGTCGTCCTTCAGCAGTACACCCACACTCAATCGTCACCCCGTCCCGGGGGCGCGCGAGGAGCAAGGCTCCGCTGCGCGCACGAAGCGACTCGAGTAATGCGCGCCGCTAACACGCCGCTGCAGGAGAATGTCCCCGCGGCAGTGCTGTGATCTCTCTCTCGTGTCGACCGTTGGGCCGGTTGCGAGAGAGAGTGGGCATTCAACGCAAGGTACGCCTGTCAGAGGTCGCTGGACCCCGCTGGACAGGCTCGAGCCGCTGCAGGTCAGAGGACACGTGCGGGCGGGCTCGAGTAAGCACTGGTCCGAGCGGCAAAGCCGGCACGGACAAACAGTAACGTACGCACCTTACGCTGTCTCGGAGGGATCTCTCTCTCTGGGCCCCGCTCGGACGGTCGCGCGGCGCGCGGCCGCCCAAAGCGGGGTCCCGAATTCCCGCCAAAAGGCGCCAATGGCAAAGGCCCTTGGGGAGCCGGGGCGGAGCTGTGGCTAAATGACAGTGATTAGTCACCCAGCCGCCTCTCCACCGCCTGAGGCGGGGGCAAGGGAAAGAGGAGAAACAACGCGGGAGGCCGGCTAGCCGCGCAAAGGCGACGGCGGAAAGCCAGATTCCCACAAAATATAGAGAGGAAACCGAATGTATCAGCGCGAAATTCTCTCACGGGCATGTCCGGAAAATACACATGAGGACTTAATCACCTAATAAGCACAACGGCCAGGAAGGGGTCGTTTGTGGTTATGAAAAATTAAAAACCTTGAATCTAGTTGGTGGACAAAAACTTAATAGGGTTATACCGTAGTTAAACCGAGTAGACATGCGAAACGACGTGATAATTCCGCGCCTCATCTTTCTGGCATCTGCAAGTGCACACAATCCCGTTTCTCGATGAGGGTAGCTGATTGCGCAAGTTGGTATGAAGACTGCAGCGTTTGAAACAAGGACAACACGAGGCAGACACTACATGGGCTAAATCGATTAATCTCGTTTCTCGCTCTTCATCGTCTCACCCTCTCTCCACTCGGCGGCAGCTGGCGCGACGCTCCTCCGAAATTACCCGGATAATATATTCCGAGGCTTTACACAAGATTCTTGGTTGGGTTTGACACCGTTAAGTAGTCCTTTCGAACCAGAAGTATACACCCGACAGGTTCACCAAACTCTATCAACATATTAAAAAATTTGGTTGACGCATAAGCTTCCTTTGATAGCGTCCCAGAAAGGTCGCAAAATTTATGTAGCTAATTTACCTTTTTCTTCGCACAATACAGCACTTGCAACAGTGTCACAGCGCGGCGTCGCAACGATGTTGCTAAATATGTCCGTACAGAAACAAAGTGCTACCAACCTACCCAAGCCTGCATTTTTTTATCGTACGCTTTTTGTCAGGATTAAAGATGGCGACGACATCAGCAGAGGCGAAAGTCTTAATTTTACGCTGTCCTGGTGAGAAGCCACAATTTGCTGTGTTTTTTGGAGACACAGAGCTGTAGGGGTTCGAGATGTATAACGCGAGCTGCAAAGGAGGTGTCGAACAGGTGATTTAAATAAAACATTTTCCGCAAGCTCTCGAGATGCATGTTGGAGGTGCGCCGGAGATGGGGAGAGGGAGTTGGTTTTGGGGTGAAGGAAAAGCGCCTTCTCTGTACATACCTGCCGGTACAATACAGAAGAGCTTTCTCTCTCATTAGTGTACGGTGACGTAGGGGGTTCCCGTGTAAATATTCTGCGTAGGAGAAATTCTCGACTCACACGTTTCGTTTGGGAGACCTATTACTCGAGTGACGGAACTGCTCAAGCTGAAGTGTTTTGTAGATGCAAAATCCACCAGCTTTTCTCCTTCTATATCTCGTCAGATGAATTCTAAAGTATGCATAGCCAATTTACACTAATTTTGAGTTCATTTGATTTCACGTCTCCTATCGTGAATTCCTATCTTTTTGCCGCGGACAGTAAGCTTAAGTAGGTGCACTGACAACATTTTGTGGTGAAAACATTTTCCATTTTTTTTATTTAATATGTCAATGTCACACAGAACTGTAGAGAACATAATAAGGTTAATTAAATTCCATCTACGTTTAGCACTTTTTTTTTGTCTGAACCCATTCGAACCCGTTTGAACCGGTTCGGAGCTGACCGAACCGGTTCGAACCGGAACGAAATGTCGCTTTGGAGCCGAACCCGGAACTGAACCCGAAAGGCGTGAACCCGAACCCGAACCGAACCCGAAAAAATTCCGGTTCGACACCCTGGTCATGGCGGCTGACAGAGAAATGTCATGCAGGAAGGCGTTGCACGATTAAATGTGTTCAGAGAAACATATGTACACCTGCCACACAATTATTTCACAAGGGCAACTCAACACATCAGTTGAAGTACACAGTTGTTTTTTAAATGATGCTAAAGACTAGCCGTCAAGATAAAGGTAACAAACGTTTATAAAAAAAGCACGATCTGATAAAAAGAGCGCCTCTGTTCGCATTGTGAACAGATTGTTTCACGTAGAGTGAAAGGGACATGGGCTGCGAAACAGGAAGAAACACTGCTTGAAATTATAATTTGAGAACCGCTCTTACCTACTGTCACAGAAGTGGCGGCAGCCTGTAAATTACTTTTGTTTGTATAAAACTGACGCGTCCGCGTTTCTTTGTATATGTCTCGGGAAGAGCAAGAATGCATGCACGTTTTGCAGTTATTTAGACAACCCCTACTGCCGATACTGCCGAAGTCTGGAGCTGACCATTAGCAGGAAAGAAGTTGCGGCCTACGTGACTGGCTTTTTGGTTGTGTTTTACTTTTTTGCGTTTCCACGGTCACCGAATCGAGAGCCGAAGCCTAGGGCTTCTTTTTAGTTGTGCGTTAATTTTTTTCCTCCAAGACGGCCATGCAGAGTCAAAGCGTAGGTGCCTACGTGCTCTCGTCTCGCTTTTTAGTGTTTTTTTTTTCGACGCTGACGCTGTGGCGCCGCGAGCGCTTGCCCGCTAGCGCCCGAGGGCTTTAAAAGGGGGCCGTATGGAAACGGAGCTTCAGTCCGCTCATCGGTGGAAACGCTGCTGCCGTGAACTCCTGGGTCTCCGAGCCGCCGCACCGCATCCTCGAGACCGCAAGCTGCCCTGGACGGACGTCGCCTTCGGGGGCCGCGCTGACTGCGTGTTTGTGGATGGACTGCAGCCGCGCTTCCCGGTTGACTGTATGTTTGTTCACCTTCTGACTTTTGATCGACTGTATCTAATTGGCCTCTCACTTGTGTTCTGACCTGTGTAGAAATATTCAATGTATAACTTAATTCACCGTGTTTACTGCTATGTGCTTTCCGCAATTGTTTTGTAGAATGTAAATTACGTTTCTGTGAAAGCTGCCGCATTGTTCAATCGAAGCTATAAACGTTGTTTTGTTGTTGTTACCTCTTAACACGCCTCGGTCTCAGTCACTACGTTTGCTTACCGGCTACGCCGGGCATCAAACGGCCACCCCCTCATTGTCCGGACTCGGTGATGGTGTCGCGTAGTCATCGAACCCGTGACACCCACTGAAGCCTATGCGCGTCGATTTGCATGAGTTGAGCGATGTCTTGCACTGTTGTTTCGAATTGGAATGGAATATATTGTTTATCTCCGCCGAGAAGTTTCAAGCGTTATTCCGCAGGTGTATTCGCGAACAAATTAGTAGGGTTCAAACCGTTCCTATTATTCTGTCGCGCTGCGCAGCAGAAATACAAATTTTTGCTGCCTTAATGTACGAGCGCACCACTGGCACGTAATTGCATACGAATGAAACACGGGTTAAGTTTGGCTATGTCATGCCTGAGCAACGAATCACCGCCGAAGCATGGTCCATAGTATACAGTCCGTGACTGTAGGTTTAGGTAATTATTCTGAGCAACTTAGAAGAAAAAACAGAACTTCAAATCAAAAGTTCGGGATAGAAAACATCCCCACAAGCTCTTTTACAAACAGCCAATTGAGAGACCCCGCAGGTAAGACGTTACCACAAAAGAATAAAATTGTTCTACTTGATTTGTCATAATTAACTTATAATAAATAGAATACTTATTTTCAGTCAGTTACCAGGCGACAAACCCGATCATTTCATTCAAAGAAAGTGAGCGATTTTTCATGTAGGGCAAATGCATTCAAAGCGTCAATTTTCCGGCGAACAGTCTGCACCTAGAATGACCTAACTGCAACTGTAGTTGAGTGTTCAACAGTGTCTTCCTTTTTGAGTGCGTTCCGTAAAGTCAAGCAGTGTTCCATATTGTCTTAACCAAATGTTTATATATCAGTTTTTGTTTTGTATGCGAGCCTTCCTTAGTTGGGCTGAAAGTTCATTGTATCTCTGTATACTTTCTTGCTCTGTGCTACCCACTCCCTCCCAAGGCCTGACATTCAGGCTGGCAGTATGCAATAAATAAATAAATAAACAAACAAACAAACAAACAAATAAATAAATAAACATTTTCTGAATTGCAAAGTGTTCTGTGCTAGGTGTAAGCATCCGTGTTGTAATAAGTGTAAACAAAACCCCAAGCGTCGATCAGCAGCTTCATAATTATGTAGCCCAGTGATATTGCCTGAGACCTTCTCCGCTGTTGGAATGGAACGGTGATTTTCCTATGATCCGACATATATTTCAAGATGAAAATTGAAATCTACAATCAACCAGTGTTATTGTTGCTTATAGATATTTTTCTTTTTGGATTTCGCACAATGCAAAGCTTAATAGAATAAAAAAGAATTTTTACCCTAAGAAATCTCCAAAACGGTCCACAGAACAATATCTCTTAGCAGAATTTCCTATCAGTTCTGAACAGCTCTTCTCTCATTTTGACAACGCATTAAGCCACACAAGTATTCTTTACATGACGGAAGCCAACTTTGACCGAAACCAACGAGCATAGGGGATAAACGTTTCTTTTTTTTTTGCGGTGTTTATGACTGGAGGCCCAATAGGGTGATTATTTTTTAAGAAAAATTGCTTACAAAGAAGAGAAACAACCGCATGCCGTCGGTGGAATCCCAACTCGTTAACTCCAAATTTCCCGTCCGGTGCTCTGCCAACTAAGCTACGTTGACACCTGTCCTATCTTCTGCTCTCGGGGTTATTCGTGTGTGGGGTAAACAAAAATTGAAAATGTTCACCAGCGCCACACTCGTCGATAGCGGCGGACGTAATAAGTACTGTATTACCGCTGGTGCGCTTAGGAACATCACCGAATGATGAGGGTGGAAGCTGTGCGAGAATTCTCTTGTGCAACCTATGGCATCAAGACTACGAGAATAGAAGCCCTCGTTAGCTATTGAGCAGAAAAGGGAACGGAAAAGAGGCGCTTGTTATGACATAATTGACGGAAGCCAACAGTCATTGCAGCCAAGGAGTACAGGGAATTATTAAAAAAATAATTTGTGGTGTTCTTGCATAGGAGCTCAGTAGGGTGATTATGTTTTTAAACGATCATTGATTAGAAGACAGAAGAAAAAAATGGCTGAGGCTTAGCTTAGGTTAAGCCTAGTCAGATGCGAAGCATATTGTCGCCGAGTTGCATATCGAGCACACCGCTTGGCTAGACGTTCCTCACGTCTCTGTAGCACGCCGCAACTTTTGCTTCTCATTCCAACGAGCAGCCCTGTCTCCAGGAGGCATCTCTATCCCGTGTACGCCTAGCAGAGACAGGCGCACCCCCTTGTATAGACCAGATTCTTTTACCCTCACACGCAGGCTGCTGGCGCGCCCCTACTCTCGACACCAGTCGCCATCTATCGGCGCGCGCGGACCGATGGACTGCGGGTCGCGCCGGCGCCGCGCGTAGAATGCATGTTTACGTGTTCGCTTCTGTCGTTGTAGTGCTTCATCATAACGTATGAGGGTGTGTGCTGTGCGTCACTACTCGCATTTTTTTTCTACCAGACAGTACTGCGGTTATCTTGCGCGCAGTTATTCGTTAACGTGACATCTCCGAGTTTTTTTCCGTTCATTTGGATGTGACTAAGTGCTGCGAGGCAGGGCGCGTCTCTCTCGTTGTTTGTGCCCACCATGATGATATTGATATTGATGATTAGCGCTCGTGTACTGTCTTCACCTTTTCTGTGTCTCGTTTTTCGCGCTACGTTTTTCAATGATGATATTCTGCTGGCTCAGGATTCTAAACGCTGGCACCGCAGCGGCGACGCTGCTCCCCCGAGCCGCTTGTGCGGCGGCGCTGCTCAGGGAAATTCTGCAATAGTATTGCAAACAGCAAGGATTTTTCGCGCGGAGTAGACGGCCAGGTAGCGTACGGACTGGAAACCGGCACTTCTAAGCAGATTTCTGCCCTGGCGTGTCGTTTGTTGCCGTCTTTTACGTGCGCTATTGTCTATGATAATTTTAGGCACAGGAATGTGGATTTATTGATTTGATTCAGTGGTGTAGTAATTGGATAGGCGAGCTGCAGACTGAAGGTTGTCCCGACGAAGCGCGTGTTTTCGATCACCTCCTTACGCTGAGCTTTCTCCAGTTCCCATTGAACACATTTCATGCACAGGATTGTAAGCACGACCGCTACCGATTTGAGTTGCTCTTACCGCACGCATGTCATAGGGATCAAAGGGGGGGGGGGGGGGTAAATGGTTTACCGTAGTGTCTTTCTGCTTTTGCTATCTACCTTAATCATAGGAAAATATGCGCGATTTTAATACATTCCTTCACACTTAGCTAAACGCCTACGGAACGCTGTCACACGCGGCGAGAGCTACCGAAAAAAATGAACGCGACTTCGGACCTCACAATTCGTGAAAGCTGGATTCGCTGCTAATATCTATTCAAGCTTTGATAATTTGAGCAAAAGTACGTTTTTATGCACCAGGTTGCATAAACCATGACAAATTGTTTTTGTTGCCGCTCCTTGGTCGCGACGCCTCGCGCGACGGCGCGAGCTGGGCCCCCGTTTCTCATCTGCTGTGACGTCACGCACCACGTGGTCATCCTTGGTCACCACGCCTCGCGCGACGGCGCGAGTTGGGCCCCCGTTTTTCATCTGCTGTGACGTCACGCATCACATGGTATGACATGGAGGTCACGAAAGGTCAATGGTAACGACACCGCCGCGCTCGAGGAGCTGGGTTGGGCTATTTTAGTATGCTTCGCATAAATATATCCAAACAGGGCGGTTGGGATTCGGACCCACGACCTCCGAATTGCGCCTCCGGTGCTGTATGATCTGAGTTACAGCGACGACAATGCACGACGTACTGCGTCCGCAGCTATGGACGAGGTGGCACTGGTTAACACACTCCAAGTGCGGTTACACTCCACATAAATACCCAGGAAAGCACAAGTTTAGAGAGACGTTGCTGTAACGCTGTTAGTAAAGCACCGGAGGAAAATTCTGAGGTCGTTGGTTTAGGTCCAACCTGCGGCAGGTGATTTTTCTGATGCTTTTAATACAATTACCTATAAAAAATAATTATCTTATTAAATGATCCCACCGATGAGCAGCCCAAATTATTTTTAAAAAATCCCAAATACCCCGTGCTTTCGGTGACTGTTGTCTTCCGTTATGTATGTCATAAGGAGCCCATCATTTTCATTCTCTTGTCTGCTCATAACTATTCTTTGCTTTTATTTTGCCTCAGTCTTCTCATTCTGATGTCTAGATTTGTGTTGAGTCATCTACATTTTGTTTCACCCCACTGGTGCAAATTTCAGGCTGCAAGCATCCGTGTATGAGAAGCGTACTGCCACCTCAAGAACACTATATGAAAACCTAAAAGAAAGGCTCGGAAAATTGGACGCCAAGACGCAAAGTGTAGCCACAGAAGGTCAATGTTTCGTTGCGGCTGTCGTCTTTGCACGCTGGTCCTCTTTCACTGTAGTGACGCACCACTTCTTAACGCCCCTCAATGCTAAAACTGTTAACCCTATATTTATTGATGCCCAGTCTCAAAGTATTCTGACCATATGCTTGCGTAAGAGTGCATTTGCTAACCAGTGATGGGGCTGCCAATATGTGCAAAAAACTGTGCTCCATTGTCAACTGTTAGCATGGACACTATTTAACTAACGTCTTTGTAACAAGTAAGATGTAAATGTTTGCTTTTGTGAACAGACATACACAAATTTACCGAGAATTGCATTTCGCAGACGTGATAAGCCTTCATTCAAAACGCTGACCATTGTGGTTACTCCATTTTCTCCTTGCACCGAAGATATCTATTCGGTTTACGCCACTGATAAAGTTGCTCTCTGGCTGTCTCTTCGCGTATTCGCAACCTGTGAGCAGGAAACGTTTTTGGCAAAAACTGGCTCTAACTGCCCTGAACAGTAGACGCATATGAGGACGCAAATATAGACGCAACCTGACGCGTATCAGTTTATGATGGGCTACTAATAAGCCTTCGTCTAAAAAAAGAAATATGGCTTACGTGCATGACGCGTTCGCGCTCATATCATCTCTTCTTTGTGTAGTCAGTTTTTGCACTAAAATCCTGTTATTATAATACCAGGCATTTCTTACACATTCCAGGTTATTCATCTTGAGACATTTATCAGGTGTATTAAATCCAATAACATGTAGACGAGGGTCCGTTCGTAGAAAGAGTGGCTTTTTAGAGCGCAGCTCTTTGGCGTCCGTTCCTGGGTTTCGCGTCGTCGTCGGCGTCGGCGTCGGCGTCGGCGTCGGCCTCGTAACCAGCTCCGCCCCCAACGTCACGCTTTTCAATTGGTCGAAATGCTCGTGACGTCACAGTGCGCGAATTTCAAATGGGGCCAATTGTACTTTGGCTAGTAACCATGCAACCAATCAAAGAGATCGTATAGTGATGCTGCAACTAAGTTGGACTGAGTTTAGTTAATTGCTTAATTAATCAATTAGCCTAATTAATATAGAGGAGAATGAAGAGGTCAGAAGAAAAGAAAAGAAAGACGCGCGCCGCAGCGACAACAGCGTCCGCGGAAGGAGACGCTGCTGAAAAAAAAACAGATAAGTACGAAGCCGCGTTCCCTCCACCACCACGCACTTCCCCACTCATTAAGACGTTGCTCGTTTCATATACGTTGTGTCGAACATCCTAGACAGTTCCAACAATTGACAGGTTAATGACAGAACACGATGGACAGAAATGCAATAATGTAAATATGAAATAGCCTAATTAACCTTTCTAGTTAGACCGCATAAATCTATAAAACCGAGAACGAAATTGGTCGAGTTGGGGAATCGAACCAGGGTCTCCGGAGTGCGATACGAGCACGCTAGCCACTCCGTAATGCCAGCTGAATGGTTTGGAATGAACAATACGGCTAATACGGCGTCTTCGTTCACTCCCATCTTCCCCCTTTTCCTTACGGCGAGGTGCAGGTGTCCACCGAGATATGCGAGAGAGATACATTTCCTTTCCTCAAAAAATAAATTTACCGTCCAGCAAGGCGTACAGCCGAATTGGCGATGGCGTTCTGTGGACTCCCTGGCAGCGTTGCAAGACGCTGTCGCGTTCCACTCTTACAGGCGAAGCTTAACATGTTAACCACACATCACTAACACACGCAGACAGCCAATGGACGCGTCATTCGCTGGCAGCACTTGATTCATCATTCACAACCACATTCTTAACGTACGCTCCCTTGCCGCACATGCCAAGGACGTACACCACGATGACATTCTGCGCCATTCCTCTGTACTTTGCTTTGCTGAAACCTGGATGGATCCCGAAGAGCCTCTCGAAATCATAGATTTCCTATACTGCTGTGGTGCTCGCAGAGACCACAACAGAGCGGCGGGAGTCGCTATCTACTTGCGCACAGGTCTCTCTGCAATACCAGTCGAAATGTTTGGCACGTCACATGAACTTGGCGAACTGTGCGCCGCAAAGTTGCCCAACGGCTTGCTGATAGTAGCTGCCTACTTCGCCCCTACCGCACTCACGAAAGACGTCGTGCACTTCCTGCAACTCGCATTAACCGTCCATCGATCCACACCGATGTTAGTAGTGGGGGACTTTAATGTTGACATAAAGACAAACAGCAATTTCCTAACACTTATGCGGGAGAACATCCCGTTCCTCTCGCTCGTAACGCGTCCCACGGCTGTGACAACCTCGCGAGGCACTTGTATAGATCTCGTCTTTGAGAATCAAGCATTGGTGTACCAAGTCGAACATATATCAGTCTATTTCTCCGACCACAAAGCTTCCTTCATGACAGTCAAGAACTGTTAGTGGAATCTTTGTTAAAGGAATACGTGTGAAAAATAAAAAAAAAACTCTGTGATAGCGCATACATGTGTTGCTCGATTTCTTTGCCTCAATCTATCGAAAAGGTGAAACAGCTTTTTGCTGCGCTCAAATTTCGCATTAGGAAGTAACGTAATCGTCGGTAATCTTTTTATTGCTCGAAACTGGAAAAAAATTCCTTCATAATATCCTAAAAAGTGGGATGTTCTTTTTGGTAGCATTGACCTCTCACAGCCGCCCTTCTAGGAAAGAGGCTTTGCGTGCCCAGATGTTATTTGTTCCGGAGTTGTCCGTGTGCTTGACAACACCTCTAACCTTTTGAGAAATTATTGATACTGCTACGATTTCGACGATGAATGAGTGAACGATGGCTTGCGGGCATCCCTCCCTGTTTGCTGCACTCGCTTGTCATCTTTTAGCCATCAGTTGTGAAGCTCCTAGGTAGCTTGTTTTTTTGAGAATATTTCAGAAAAAAAAATCAAGATGCAGCAAATGGTATGAAAAAGGCGCAACGCAAAATAGATGTAGACACACCGCTTGAAGCATTTTAGTATTGCTGGAGGCTCTCTGCGGAAAATAAAATAATATGTGTATAGCGTTTTTATTCTCGCTCACGTACCTGTGCGTAGAAAACCACCATGCGGTGTCATTGAAGTGCGTCCACGGTAGTCCACAATATTTAGGGATGGGTCGGAGATAGCAACCTTTGTGTTGCACAAAATTTAGAAGTGGTGCTATCTGTAAACGAGGCTAAAGCCCCGGTAAAATAGAAAAAAAATGATTATTTCCTCAAGCTCCGAATAGGTCGCCTTTCAATGTTGCAGCACTGTCCGCTTAGATAGGTGTTGCTTTCAAGCCGTCGCTTTATTTGCTGTGTCCCATAAACGGACATGCCAAGCGCTTTGTCGGTATGCAACCCAAGCGTATTCCTCATATCAAAATCGTGCATTTCTGGCGAAAATTTTAAAACTGATAGCCTGGAGGCAATGTAATCGTTAAGAGAATAACCCCACAGGCCAACGTGCTCATCTGGCACTGAAACGCGCACACGCGTGTGCCTACAATAAAAGCTATTATTTTTAAATCACAAGGACATAGACATATACAACATAACATACTCTAAACAAACCAGGTTGAAGGAAAGCCGTGAAAAAATAAATGGTTCAGGAACCATCGAAGTTGATTACTAGCGTGATCGAGTAGCTTAGTGATGTTGCTGAATAATACTCGAATCTCCATAAATCACTTCATAATCCATAAGACTAGCGTTTTAGTTCATTCTCAACAAGTTAACGACAGTACTGTGGCAATTAGCCAGGTAAGAACACGGTACGGTGGCATTTTGGAGAACTTCTAGTTTACTACAGCAGGGACCAAGGCCAAACTTCTTACTGGCACGAATCGAATACTGCAAATGCCGCTCACCGGAAGCGAGGAGTCACAAAATCGTTCCACGTCACTCGGCTGCAGACCACGTCACCTCGCTTGCTCCTGCGACTCCCCCCGCCACAAACCTTTTTCCTCTCGGCGCTCTCGCTTGTCTCTTGATGACATCAATCAGTGGGATGAAGAAAACTGCCCCGGCAGCCAAGAAATATTAGCTCTCAAAAGCTGACCAGCATGCATTTTTTTACTCAGGTCCTCTACACCTGCACCGACTCCTTCTTATATACAAATAATTATCCTTGCCAGAGCTTTGTACGCTACGCGAACACGAAATATAGGCTAACATCATATATGGCAATACTTTTAGGATTCCACCAGTCTACTGACAGCGACTTCTTGATGATTTCTCGCACATTCAGAATGTTCAGGCAAAGCCACTTGTTTTGCAGTTGTTTGCCAGCAGCCATTGAATTCAGCAACCAGAAGTGCTTTAATCGCAGGTTATCATTAAGTCATCCGGCTATTTGCGCGATATACGATAACGAAACCTGTACCCATTGAATTGCACCCGTTAACACTTCGCGTTCTGCATACGTGATTCGTTTTGGACGCGTGGTGTCGCTCGCCAAAGCACAACTCATTTTAGCCATTTGCGAGACTTGGGGCAGGAAATGGCAAATGCGCGCACGCTTTGACGCAGCTGCTATTTAAAGCGGAGCTATAGATTGTGAATGCACCTCATCGCAGTAATTTTGTTTCTTCCTTTAATATTGGCCTCGTTATCTACAGTTTACTTAGCCAGCAGCATGGCAGGAAAAGTTACTAGAAACTCTACACATTAGTTAGATTATGGACAGTCGTAGCCTTTATTTTCATTGCCACAATGACCAGGTAAATATCACAAAAAAGAAACAACTATCTCTTCTGAAAGAAAAAAATGAATATTTATTTACCCATGGTAAGAAAAAAATAACCTTTACATGCATCAACAAAAACCAGATGAGAATGCTTTATAAGTGCTCCAAACTTTTGGGATTGTATGCACATTGCTGGTCTTCATAAACGCGTTCTTTATTACTTTTGTAATCCATCACGCCCCTCTGAGAGATTTCTCTTAGAAGCATTACAGCAAACTTTATAAAGGTCCATTTGTGCTAAGTAACCGTGGCTCGTTAGTGAAACGAAACACATGTGTTGACGTTAACAGAATGCGCGAAACAGCCACGGAAGGAAAGTCCAGTGTATAACTACTGAAGGAAAGTCGAGTGTTTTGCCACGCTTTGACCGTACCCGCACATAGCGTTTGTGATAATTTCGCCACTTACTTTAAAAAGAACGCGTTATGGATTAACTAGGACTATACAACACGATTGAAGAACAATAATTTGTGGTGAATAACCACGTGAGCCTAGCAGTGTCAGGTTTTAGTGACGGCAATCCGACATGTTGGAAGAGAGGGAAAGGGTTTACAAACGAAACTCTTTATTAGGCTGACTTGCGCCAACAAAGAACTGAATGACTCGGCGGCGGCGGAGCAACAAGCGCACTCGGCGGTCATCGAGCAGAATGGCCGCCACTCTCTGCCATGCCCAAATTAAATCTGATACGAACTTTTAGCGCACGGTGTAAAAAGTTACCGCAACATTCTAGAAGAACATAGAATCAGCTACACTTGGTTGCAGTCAATGTAGATAAATCTGATTGCGACTTAAGTCACAAAGAGATAAAGCCGTGCATGGGCAGCTCTGAATAATGAACAAAGTAACAGTGCACAGTCTCGCGGCATTACTCTCCTCTCGAAGAACCATCCACCAGATGCTTTAAGACAAATAAGGTGGCTACAAAAAAACAAGCAGTGCACAATAAACACCAAGAATGGAAACATGGGGTCCTTCAGCGCGCATAATAGGGCTTCAGTCGGACGACAAGGAACACCTGGAAGTACGCGGCGCCGGTGGGATGGAGTCATTTCTTCACGGACGCCTTCATAGTCCACTTCACCTAGTCGACGAAGAACCTCGTACGGGCCTAAATAGCGGCTAAAAAGTTTTTCGCTGAATCCGCGGCGGCGAACAGGCGTCCAAACCCAGACTCGGTCTCCTGGCTTATATTCCGCGTTGCGTCTTAATAGTTTGTAGAGTCTGGCGTTGGTCCGCTGCTGGTCTTTGAGCTTTAATTGGGCTCAATCGGGCCTTAATCGCTTCTTCGGTGCGGTGAAGGTAAGAGGCGATATCTCTTTCGGTAACGTTGGGCAGCATGGCGCCTAGCGTGATCGTGGCCTCCCTGTCATGGACAAGCCTAAAAATGCGTGGGCACTTTGGCAACTAAAGTGTTGAGAGGCGAAAGCCAAGGACACTATGCCGTGATGACCTCCGGTGGATGTGAAGTCACACCGTTCCCTTGGCTGTATCGATACCCAAACGGTACATCTTTCGGGGATCTTTAGTGTTAATTACGCTTAATTACACAACTCTCCACCTAATTTAACACAAATTCGACGTTTTCCCGACCATTCTGTGACAATTGTCACCATGCCGTGACTGCTTCCGGTGGATGTCACGTCACATCGTTCCCGTGGCCATATCGACGTCCTGGCTATTTCCACGCAATTTCGAAATTTTTCCAATAAATAATGAACTAATTAAGCTACTCTCATCACAATTCTCTTCTAGGTTCATTGTTTCCTCCTCTATTTGAGACAACCATTGATTTTCTTCTATCTTTTTTAGTTCCCGAGTTAAATGCGTGTGGCACGCTTTGTTAACGGACGACAGTACGAGTCATTAAAGGCTTTCGCCTTAAAAGGCGCAATCTTAGTGGTATCCTGCACTGCGGTCTTGTAGGCGAAGACGATGTAAGGCAGGCTGACGTTCCAGGTCTTGTGTTCGGCATCGACATATATGGTGAGCATATCGGCGACGGTTTTGTTCAGGCGTTCGGTCAGTCCGTTGGCCTACGGATGGTATTCAGTTGCCCTCCGGTAGCGCCGGATGGCTTGCGTCAGCTCCGCCGTGAATGCTGTTCCACTGTCAGTGATGAGCACATCGGGAGCGCCGTGTCGCAGAAGAATGTTCTCCACGAAAAATTTGGCGACTTCTGCTGCTGTTCCGTTCGGTAGGGCTTTTTCCTCGGCGTAGCGGGTCAGGTAGTCGCTGGCTATAATGATCCACTTACTTCCAGATGTTGATTTCGGGAAAGGGCCAAGCAAGTCTATGCCGATCTGCTGAAAGGGCCTTGAGGGGGGTTGAATGAGGTTCAGAAATCCTGCTGGTTGGCTTGAAGGGGTCTTTCGTCGCTGACAATCTCGGCACGTTTTCACATAATAAACGACATCGGCAGACAGTCGGGGCCAGTAACACTTGTCTTGAATGCGGCGTACGGCGCGAGAAAACCAGAGATGTCCAGCTGTCGGCTGGTTGTGTGAGGCCTGAAGAAATTCGTGAAGTCTCGAAGTACACCAAGGTGGTAGGCTATTTTGTTTGTGGCGAAGTTCTTCACGAGGACATCTTTCTGTACACGGAACGAAGGCAATCTTGCCTTGAACGAGGCGGGGGGTGAATAAATCTTGCCTTTCAAGTACTCGATGAGGCGTTTGAAGTCTGGGACCGAGCGTTGCTGCTGTGCAAAAGAGCTGGAGCTGATGGTTGTCAGGAAGGTGTCCTCGTCATCGTCCGGTGGCGGTGTATCTACAGGGGCTCCTAACAGACAGTCGGCATCAGAGTGCTTGCATCCGGACTTGTAAATGACGGTGACGTCACACTTCTGGAGACTAAGGCTCCATCGAGCGAGGGGGTGGAGGGGTCCTTCAAACTGGCAAGCCAGCGCAGTACGTGGTGATCGCTGACCACCTTGAACGGTCGTCCGTACTGGTAGGCGCAGAATTTCGACGTAGCCCAGATGATGGAAAGGCACTCCTTCTCAGTTGTCGAATAGTGAGCCTTGTTCTTGGACAGGGAGCTGCTGGCGTATGCGATTACTTTCTCCACCTCATTGATTTTCTGTACGAGGACGGCGCCTAAGCCCACGCTGCTTGCGCCGGTATGAAATTTAATCTCGGCGTTTCCATCACAGTGCGCGTGGATTGGTGTGGACTGTAAACGACGCTTAAGCTCTTTGAAAGCTTCTGCTTGCTAAATGGCACGTCTGCGATTTTGGGTTGGGTCAGGGGTTCGCCGATGCGCGAAAAGTTCTTGACAAAGTCGTCGGTAATACTCGAAGAGTCCGAGGGATCTGCGCACAGATTTCTAATCGGCTGGCGGTGGAAACACTGCGATAGCAGCTGTTTTCCGCGGGTCTGGGCGTACTCCCTCCATGCTAATGATGTGGCCGAGAAACAGCTGCTCTTGATAGGCAAAGTGGCACTTCTCTGCTTTCAATGTTCGACCGGACGACTTGGTTGCCTCTAGTACAGTTCGAAGCCTTTTTAAGCGCCATTCAAAGTTCGAGGCGAAAGCAACGACGTCATCTATATATACCAGACAAATATGCCACTTCAGGCTTGCCAGCACTGTATCCATTACTCGCTGCGACGTCGCTGTTGCGGAACAGAGACCAAATGACATTACCGTGAAATCGATGAGACCATACGGAATAATGAATGTGGTCTTCTCGTGATATATTTCATCGAAATCAATTTTCCAGTAGCCGCTCTTGAGATCAATCGGTCAGAAATACTTCGCGTTGCAAAGCCGGTCCAGTGTGTCGTCTATGCGGGGAAAGGGGCAGATGTCCTTGTTTGTTATGCTGTTCTAGCTGTGGTAATCGACACGGAACCGAAGTGCACAGTCTTTCTTCCTCACTAGAACAACCTGTGCCGCCCAAGGGCGCTTCGATGGTTTGATGACGTCGTCGCGAAGTATTTCTTCCACTTGGTCCACTTGGTCCACTTTCTTCCACTTGGTCTTCCACTTGGCTGATAGGTCGAGCGCTATGGTCGGTTACAATGCGATACTTGGCAATCGGCGTTTGTCGCTCCTTCGGCGATGACGAGAAGCGCTCGCTATACCTTCGAAGCAGTTTGCGGATTTTGTGTTCTTTGTTCCGGGGCATGGGTGGGTGGAAGCAGAACAGACGGCGCTGGTCCTAGCTCCTCCAGAGGTCGGCTTTTCTCGGGTAAGCTTGCAAGTGAGTTTCGCGGGCGGGTGACTGGGATATTTGGGGCGATGTGTACGGCTCTTGGCGCTGAGTGAGAGGATACCCTTGGCTGCCCACCGCAGTTGCGTTAGTCATGGCCTGGGGTAGTGAGACCGTGGACGTCGCAGTGACGAGTGCCTGTTGCACTTCTCGCACCACATCCATAAACGTCGCTGCTTCAGGCTGTGCGGAAGTGGCAGCAGTCGTCGTAGCTCCTCGCGGACAATTTCGGGGATCACTTCCCGCGAGTTGCCGCTGGTGGTGGTCGTCGTGTCCGGACGAATTTCACAGATATAAGCAGGGTGGTTGTACTGCCGAATCCGGGCGTCGAGGGTCTTCTCGATCGTGTAGGCTTCTTGCAAGAATTCCTCGACGGCTTTTGGCGGCTGGCGGACGAGGCTGGGAAGGGGGTTTTGCTGTACGCCGCGCACTAAAAAGTGGCCTTTCTTTTTCCCGGTCGTCTTGGCGTCGGCGGGGCGAAAGAGGCGCTTCATCTCTTCGAAGTCACCGCGCACGGCGTCGTTCGGAAGCTGGATCCTGGACTCGAGGAGTTGCTCAGCTCTTTCTTTCCTCACGACACTTTACAATAACTCCAAAAGTTCCTTCTCGTGATGAACTGTAGATTGGGATAGTTGGTGTAGATTTTCATAATGATAGTTAAACACTGCAAACACACACAGGCGAAGAAGGAGACTAGACACACACACCATCGTTGGTGTGTGTGTCTTCTCTCCTTCTTGGTCTGTGTGTGTTTGCGCTGTTGAACCATCATTATAAATTCCTTCTTGAATAGCCCCCATGTCGTTAGCGGGAAGGGAAACTCGTGGTTTACGTCCCCCGTAAGTGCTGAGCATTCTAGTGAGAAACATACTAGTCCAATTTTCGCCCCATCTTCCAAGTTGTTGAATGATGGCACGAACTCAGATCGGCCCAACCATTCTTCGGGGTCTTGGCCTAGGGATGCATTGAAAGTTGGCGGCACCCGCGGCTGCTACAGCATGATCGGGGTCGCCATCTATGGCATGGTTGTGGTGCTCGTAGCAGCGTCTTTTCGCTCCCGGGCGTTGAACGGCAGAATACCGAACTCAGGTTGCGCCTGTGGAGACGTCGGCTGGCTCGGTGAACTGCTGACACGTCCTACGGTGTGAAGCGCGCGGGGCTGGCGTGACGGCTTGTAGGGGGTGTCCAATACATGGACGGCACCCATCATCCCACTAGATGCCACGCTTAGAGGCAGCAGAACAACATTTTCTTGTTTTTCACTACCTGCTACCGTAACGTCGTCACACGCGTTCAGTCGCGCTCTTGATGCAACGGGGCGGGGGAGCGGATTTCCCTGTGGTAAGATGACTGTTTCAGTAGCCCTTCCGTCGCGCTGTTGCCAAATGAGTTAGCATATCTGGCTCATACGCATTGCTAGCGCATGGTTCGATATTAAATATGTGATACGTAGGTATATAGCCCAACCTTCCCAAGCGAAATAAATCTTTGTTGGAAGTTAGGGCTGTGTGTGTCTGTTTTTCTGAGTCCTCGTGTTTTTAGCAATATGCTTTTGCCCAGTTGCGTATTATCCCAGAATAGGTTCTTCGCATATAAATCAGTTTTAAAATTTAAAAACCATAGTGGTACTGACCTGCACTAGGGAACTGCTGTTCACATACCCTTAAGTAAAGCTAGTCGGTTTACTACTAGCTATAATATTGCCACCTAGCATTGCCAGGTGGCGCATACGAAGTAGGGCGACGACGACGAAGTAGGGCTCGCGCCGTGTGGAGTCTGTCGCTGTTGTTGCCCCAGCTTGCCTGGCCTAACAGGTCGATGGGTGGGTGCTCTTGCAGACTCCAAAAGCCCGTGTTCGGGAGGTAGGCCTTGGTTTCACCGGCTAGCACGGTGCACAGGCGTGTCCACCAGCGAAGGACTGGAGCCCAGGGTATGCGGAGGAGTATTAGACATATACAGGGATCTTACTGAGCACCTCCACCAGACTGTAACGTACTTGCTGACGAAGGGGGGTTTATTAGTAGGCACGAAAGGGAAGGCCAGGCAAGCTGGGGCAACAACAGCGACAGACTACACACGGCGCGAGCCCTACTTCGTCGTCGTCGCCCTACTTCGTATGCGCCACCTGGCAATGCTAGGTGGCATTTCACTGCGGAGAACCAGGCCATCTCTACCGCAATTGCTCTTATCGACGCCTCGGTCTGCAGGGCTTTCGCGCCGATTCGCCCAGACCCCCGGTTTGGCCACCGGCCTCCAGCCATTGAAGACTTCCTCGCGGAACAGCGACTTTCAGCCCGTGCGCCGCATCAGCCGCGCTCATCTTCTCCGCGGCGCTCTTCCCCGAACCCGCACAGCTCCCCGCGAGCAGTACAGGGTCGCTCGCCGAGCCCTCGCCGGGAAAACTGAGACCAGCGACCTTCGGGGGCGAGGTCGCTGGGAGTCGCTGCGCTGAAGACCTCCCGCCGCCGCCGCTACGCTCCGACCGTGAACAGATAGTACCGTCATCTGACCAAGACAGCTGCGTTTCCTTGGACATACCTGTTCTTCTCGACGGTCACAGAGTCAGTGCATTAGTGGACACCGGGGCCGACTATTCAATTATCAGTGATAAATTGGCGACTCTTCTAAAAAAAGTCCTTACGCCTTGTTCTGTAGTGCATCTCCGTACTGCCGTTGGTCATCTCGTTACTCCAAAGGGTATTTGCACGGCTCGCGTTCAGATTCAGGGATCTACGTTCGTCGTCAGTTGTGTAGTTCTATGCAATTGCTCCCGCGATCTCATTATCGGCATTGACTTTCTGCGGGAGTATGGTGCTGTCATCGACCTCCGCCGACGAATCATCACCTTTTCGACCGGTAAAGCGACCCACCTCGCCGAATCTTGCCATCGCAGTGCCGCCCTTCGTGTTTCTGCAGACAGTGTCACGTTGCCGCCACGGAGCAGTGTTTTGGTTGAAGTCACTTGCAACGACTTGCATGACGCAGAAGCAGTCGCCGAGGCTAACCGTTCACTCCTGCTTACTCAAGGCATCTGCGCCGCTCGCAGTCTGCTGACGCTTCGTGGTGGCCGGTCTGCGGTCCTGGTCACTAATTTTTCTAATGAGTACCGGCACCTTTTTGCAGGAACGGCTATCGCTTCTGCCGAACCTGTTACCGATATTCCCGTATGTTTTGCGTCCGCGGCAGCCGGCACTGACGAACCTTCCCTTGAAAACGTCGACATAAACTGCCACCTGTCTCGGGAGCAACGCCTGGCTTTGGAACAGCTGCTGAAGGAATACAAGTCGTGCTTCGCTTCCTCCTCGAAGGTTCGTCAAACACCCATCACGCAGCACCGCATCATCACTTATGACGACGCTCGCCCTATACGACAGCAGCCTTATCGTGTTTCTGCTAAAGAACGGGCGGTTATCCAAACTCAGGTTCAGGAAATGCTTGACGATGGCGTTGTTCAACCTTCCCAAAGCCCGTGGTCTTCACCTGTAGTCCTTGTTAAGAAGAAGGACGTCACTCTCCGGTTTTGTGTCGACTATCGCAAACTGAACAGTGTGACCAAAAAGGACGTCTACCCGTTGCCGCGCATTGACGACTCGCTGGATAGATTACGGCGCGCTAAGTACTTCTCATCCATTGACTTAAAGAGCGGCTATTGGCAAATTGAAGTAGACGAACGGGACCGCGAAAAAACCGCCTTTGTGACTCCAGATGGCCTCTATGAATTTAAAGTGCTTCCTTTCGGTTTGTGCTCCGCCCCGGCTACGTTCCAACGGATGATGGACACCGTCCTCACAGGCCTCAAGTGGCAAAGCTGTCTTGTTTACTTGGACGACGTCGTAGTTTTTTCGGAAACGTTTGACCAACATCTCCAGCGCCTGCGGGCTGTCCTCGAAGCCCTCCGCTCGGCAGACCTTACCCTGAAGCCCCAGAAGTGTCATTTCGGTTACGAAGAGCTGAAATTTCTGGGTCACGTTGTGAGCGCTGAGGGAGTGCGTCCGGACCCCGAAAAGACTGCCGCCGTCGCACGTTTTCCCGTTCCGACCGACAAGAAAGCTGTCCAGCGCTTCCTGGGTCTCTGTGCGTATTATCGGCGCTTTATTGCGGACTTTTCCACGATTGCTGAGCCGTTGACGCGCCTCACCAGGAATACCACCTCCTTTGTCTGGACCACTGAGCAACAGACCGCTTTCTCTACGCTCCGCCAGCGCCTTCAAACACCTCCCGTTCTTGCGCACTTCGACGAAGATGCCGATACCGAGGTCCACACCGACGCCAGTAACATCGGTCTTGGCGCGGTCCTTGTTCAACACCAAGACGGCCTTGAGAGGGTTATCGCCTATGCTAGCCGTACTCTCTCCCGCGCCGAGAGCAATTACTCCACGTCTGAAAAAGAATGTCTTGCGGTCGTGTGGGCCACCATGAAGTTTCGCCCTTATCTTTACGGCCGCCCATTCAAAGTGGTCACCGATCACCACTGCCTATGCTGGCTGGCAAATTTGCGAGACCCATCTGGACGCCTGGCACGCTGGAGCTTACGGCTCCAGGAATTTGACCTTACTATTGTTTACAAGTCCGGCCGCAGACACGAAGACGCCGACACACTGTCGCGTGCACCAGTTGATCCTGCCGACGCAGCGCCCGATGACGACAGCGGCTTCCTTGGTACTCTCACCGCCTCCGACCTACTGACTCGGCAGAGGGCAGACTCGGACCTTTGCCCTCTCATTGACGCCCTTGAAGGTAGTGATACGGTTATACCTCGCCACTTCTCTCGACGTCTTGGCTCCTTCTGTTTGCGGCAAGGTCTCTTGTACAAGAAGAACTCGAGAGGCAACGATAGACCTTACCTTCTCGTCATTCCAGCCGACCTCCGATCTGACGTTCTTTTCGCTTGCCACGATCAGCCCACGTCTGGCCACTTGGGCTTTTCACGTACGCTCGCCAGAGTGCGGAACATGTATTACTGGCCTGGACTTTCTGATGTCAAACGATACGTTAAAAGCTGCCGAGAATGCCAGCGCCGGAAAACGCCACCACTTAAGCCGGCGGGTTTTCTCAAGCCCGTTACTGCCCCTCGCGCTCCATTCGACCAGATCGGCATGGACCTCCTCGGCCCTTTCCCCTTGTCGCAGGGCGGCAATAAGTGGATCATAGTTGCTACCGACTATAAGACTCGCTACGCCGAGACCAAGGCGATCCCTCGTGGCACAGCTTCAGAAGTCGCAGAGTTTTTCATGCACAACATCGTCCTGCGACATGGCGCTCCTTCGCACGTGATTACAGACAGAGGGACGGCGTTTACAGCGCAACTAATCGACCACATCTTTTGGCTGAGCTGCACAACACACCGCAAGACCACGGCCTACCATCCGCAGAGCAATGGCTTGACCGAGCGATTAAACAGGACCCTTGCGGACATGTTGTCCATGTACGTAGATGTTCAACACAAAACTTGGGATGAGGTCCTGCCGTATGTCACCTTTGCCTACAACACCGCCCTGCAGGAAACTACGCGCTTCTCCCCGTTTCGCCTTGTGTACGGACGCGAAGTCCAGAGCATGCTTGATGCCATGCTCCCGTGCCCAGAGGAGGACCAACTCGCCCCAGACGCCCAACAGTTTGCCCAACGTGCTGAAGAAGCCCGTCAGCTGGCCCGCGTGCACATCGGGCAACAGCAGGCTCGGATGCGCGCCGTTACAACCTTCGCCACCGACAGGTTGACTACCAACCCGGTGACCAAGTCTGGGTGTGGACTCCTGTTCGTCGCCAAGGCTTGTGTGAGAAACTGCTCTCCCGCTATTTTGGCCCTTACCGAGTGGTACGGCGTGTGAGTGAGGTTAACTATGAAGTGGTTCCGGACGGTGCTGCGCAACCGCGACGCCGACAGCCCGACTCTGACATTGTGCACGTTGTGCGGCTTAAGCCGTACTATACACGGTGACGCAACCGTGCTGATGTTTTCGCGCGCTTCAGTTGCGGCAGTTTGCTTGTTTTTATTGTTTATTTTTTGTTTCACCCTTACGTCGATAGCGACAGCGCTCTTTTTTTTTTTCTTCATAAGGGGGGAACAATGCCACCTAGCATTGCCAGGTGGCGCATACGAAGTAGGGCGACGACGACGAAGTAGGGCTCGCGCCGTGTGGAGTCTGTCGCTGTTGTTGCCCCAGCTTGCCTGGCCTTCCCTTTCGTGCCTACTAATAAACCCCCCTTCGTCAGCAAGTACGTTACAATATGTAAAAGTATTTGGGGCTTCATCTTCAGTAGAAATTAACTCGAGTTTAACAAAACTAAAAATTTTCCAGCAGCTAATCGCTCCATGGATCTTTTTAAGCGTAATATCAAACAGGCGCCTTCATACCTTAGAAAACTGGCATACCTGATTTTAATACGTCTTAACAAAGCGTATGTGTGAGCCATCTGGGAACGGATCGAGCATTCCGTTTAATTAGACGACATCAAATCGCGTAAAAGCCGGGATGTCAGATCAATCTAGTCTCATTTACTATCTCATCATCATCAAAAGAGTGTGCCCTACTTCTTGCCTTGCCACGTCGTCGTAAACTAACACGCTTACTACTCTTTCATAAATATTACAAAGGTGACATTTTGCATCCCGACGATAATTTCAGTCATTCTATAAAAAACAATTCACCTCGCCGCGACCAGCTGTTCAAGGGGAACACGTGTTTTGCCACTCTTTTCTCTTGACAAATCATTCTTGCCCGTGCTGCAGCACACCAGAATAACCTACCATCGCATGTTGCAACCGATTTAACCTGACCAAGCATCAGGAGCTCTAAAGTTTTACTGAAAGACGTGCGTATTTTCTGTGTTACTTTTTGTAGGTAACATATTTTTATGATCCTCGTATGTATTTTCTTCCGTACTCAGTACTACTAGACGTTCACTGCCACTTGCGTTCTTTTCATTGCATCAACCTAAACATGTATCTTTTGTTTTGCGTTTTTGTGGTCCACTGCTGCCCCCCCCCCCCCCCACCCGGTGAGGCCTCTACACGATTAGTGAATAAAGAGAACGAAGAAAAGAAAGCACTGCATTTGCGAAAGGAGCCGGTTTTCCAATTCAACAGGCTTTCGACAAGGGAACAAAGTAGCAGTAAAGTTCAGGTTCTCTATCTTCCTTCCTCGCACCAGAGGTGCCCCGCCAGAGACAGTTTATCGAACTTGAAGACTGAAGCTTGATCTTCGCACGAGGTGCCCCGTCAGAGACGGTCTTGCGATGAGTTGAGATAAAGGGAAACTTGAAGTTTATGTACAAATATTTACACCATATACAAGTTAAGGCAATAGAGACACACTAAGCAGCAAAAAGATACACAACAACAAAAAGGTGGAACTGGCTAACACTAGGGGAGGCCCCTACTCGGCGTAGCCGAAGATGCATAGCATCTCACCTTAGCCTAAAACCCCGCTTCCGGCTCCGGGGCCCGGTTTTAAAGCCCTAAAGGCCCGGCCCACATTTGGTAGCTTCCAATCATGTTGCCCTCTTAACATGATTGGCTCTTCAAGGGCATGGCCAGCCCTCCGGCTTCTACAAGAGAAACCACCCTCTCTACCACAAAATAAAAATAAAAACAAGCAAATACACATTCGTGCCAGCGCGTGCGCGAATCGGTACCGCGGGGCGGGAGACACCCGTTCTTCCCGGCGCATTCGCGAGCGGCCGCGTTCCGAGGAAAGGAGAAGCTTCGCTTTGAGCGCCCCGGCCGCCCCCCTCATGCCGGTGGCGTCTATTGAAGACGGCAGCTGGCGGGGTCGTGAGGGAGAATCACCGGTCCCGATGACCCCGCGTACACTACCGATCCCTTACACGCCCTTCCCAAGATTCTACAAAGGGCCCAAATAGCACTTTTAGAATTACAAACAAAAATGGCTGAGGCTTAGCTAAGGTTAAGCCTAGTCAGATGCGAAGCATATTGATGGCTAGGCTTGGTAATACATGGCTTTCCTTGGTTGACGTTCATCCCGCTCTTCATCGGTCTCTGTGGCACGCTGAAGCTTTCGCTTCTCGTTCAAACAAGCTCTGCTTCTAGGCGGCATCCCAACACCTGGCCGCCTCGTAAGTGCCCGGAGAGCGAAGTAAGCTCAGCTTTATACCGCTGCTGTAGCGTCAAGTGGTCAGCTGCAGCGCCTCTGATGTGGAGCCTCCACCGCCGCGGCCGACCGCGCGAGCCGGCAGCACATCTCTCGTCTGCTGTGACGTCATGTCACGTGGTCAGCCGCGGCGCCTCTGATGTGGAGCCTCCACCGCCGCGGCCGACCGCGCGAGCCGGCAGCCCATTTCTCCTCTGCTGTGACGTCATTTTGTCACGTGGTGTCACGTGGTCGCACTAAAGGTCAATGGTAGCTCCACCGCCGCGCTCGACGGGCTGTAGTGTAGCTCTAGTAAAATGCTTCGCATAAAAGGGATCGGTACGGGTCACCAAACCACCCTGTGAGTGACACACCGCAGCTACACTAGCACTGGCAGCCACAAAACCAAAAGCAAAATGCACACGGGCACCAACACAGCATAAGCAAATTGCACACTCAAATACACCCGGTGGCATGCCTGCTGTGCGCTGTAAAACGGAGTCCAAGTTGATAGGCTGTACGCAGTTCGCCAGCATGCACACCGTCGTCCTGCTCGCGAATGAGCAAACATACGCACGAACACTCGCAACTGGAGCGTTCACTAGCACACGTATGAGGTCCGTGAGTGGCCACGTGAGCCTCCTTAGTCGCACTGAGTGTCCCTGTGTGCGTTCCAGCCAACACATGTCTCAAACAACACGATTAACGCCTAATGGCCGCTATGCTCATTAGACTGGTGCCACACCGGGGCAAGAACTCAACAGCTGGTGCCCTCCAGGATCAAACACGTCCCGGTCCTCGATGGGTCCAAACCCCTCACCACACGACGCACCTGAGGGCACGCTCTCTCCGGCGCGCCGGTACCAACCGTGTGCTGCACAAGGAGCATAGCCCCTGGCCCGTCCAAATATATCAGTAGGGTAAGTCTTGCTACTCTCGATTTGGCGACCTGTAGCACGGAGCATACTGTTCCTCGCACCGACTTTCAAGTTGAAAGCCTCATCCTTGCCTCCTGGTACTTTGCCTCGCTTCGAGCCATTTGCCTCGTTCCTGCAAGGGCAAACATTGAAATTGCCGCTCCCTACTTTATGGGCGCTTGCCGGCTTCACGGCATCATCTGACTGTGAGGCTGTATGAGGTGACTCGTAGTCACTTGATCTGAATTCGCCTTGAGTCAAGTCGTCACGCATTTCCTTCTCCTCGAAGGATCTGGTCGGACGCCCATCGGGTGCGTTCGACAACTGCGCGGCGCTCCGCCCGGTAGGCGCAACAGGCTCACCTCCGTTCTCTGGCTCGGATGGAACGCTCCTGCCATCACTGACGCTACGAGGCACTTCCTGCCACCTGCCCGACACCGTCTGCCGTTGCGACAACAATAGACTTCCTCCTGACACTCGCTCCGTGTCGGAGGTCACACTCTCATTCATAGAGCCTGCAGGAATTATATCGCTGCCCTGATTGCTATGGTGGTGGTGGTGAAAAACTTTAATCAAAGAGAGCTTGAGGGTAAAAAAAAAAACCTGCTGCATGGTCGGTATCCTTAGTCCGGGACACCGCATGACGAGGCCCCGTCTCGCGCCCGCTTGACCAGAGCCCTTTGGGACTCCAGTGTGGAGCAGTTGAGGAGGGCAGTCTCCCATGCCTCTCGGGTGGGGGTGGGGGAGGGGGGAAGGTGACGATTCTGAGTACATGCCCACACCATGTGAAAGATATCGCAGATCTCTCCACAGTGCGGGCAGCGCCCATCTGTGTTCGGATCGAAGTGTTTTGCTATTGCAGGACTTGGTCTCGATTGCCCCCGGAACATCGGGATTTGGTTGTTCCTTTTCACTGCTACCCACTCGCGGTGGCGGAGGAGCTGTGGCATTTTCGCGCCCTTCAGGAATCTTATTTTCACTTCCTGCGCTTTTCGCCGCCTCTCCTAGCGAAGAGGCGTTCTTGCATATCGGCTGCTTGTTTACAGCCACCTGTCTGCTGCTTCCTTCACCTGTGCTTGACGAGCACGAGCCTTTTCCTTCCAGCGCAGGCTGTCTGGACTCGGAGCAGTTCCCCCTGGCTAGTTCACTAGCTCTCCTAGACTCTTTCAGCTTAGCCAGCTCGAGCTCTAGCTGCTGGCGCCTTGCTTCTAACACCTGCAAATCCGGAGGTTTTTCCTCGCATAGCGGTGCCTTTCCATTCACTTTTGCAAGTTCAGCCGGAAAATAAGCTAACCGCGCCTTCGCCAATTCTACTCGGTACCTCACGTCGAGTGTGGGCCGGCATGAATAACTCTCCATACCGCCGTCTGTATCCCTCAACTGTCCTACCAGCTCGAACACATGCACAGGGACGCTAACAATGCGACGAAGGAAACTCACATTTTCGATGCGTCGATCCGCATTGCCAGCTCCTCGGCGTCGGAGTCCACCGCCACTTTCACCGGACGCTGTGATGAGTTGTCGCACGCCGCAGGTCCTGTGCACGTTGTCGTCACTTGCTGTGACCCGCCGGTGACCGTCAAGTTCTCGACGCGCTGCTTTTCTTGACCGGATGCAGTCCAGCATCGCTGGACTACTGCCGTGGTCCTTGCGTCCTTGCCGCCGTGTCTCCGCAGGTCCTTTCTCGAACGCTGCTGTTGCCTGACAGTCGCCTTTCTCCCGGCCTTCAATCTTCTTCCTGCGCCATCTTCCGATGGCCGCAGGATACTGTCGACAGCGCCAGTAAATTTCAGATTCTTCTATCTTCCTTCCTCGCACCAGAGGTGCCCCGCCAGAGACGGTTTATCTAACTTGAAGACTGAAGCTTGATCTTCGCACGAGGGGTGCCCCGTCAGAGACGGTCTTGCGATGAGTTGAGATAAAGGGAAACTTGAAGTTTATGTACAAATATTTACAGCATATACAAGTTAAGGCACTATAGACACACTAAGCAGCAAAAAGATACACAACAAAAAGATGGAACTGGCTAACACTAGGGGAGGCCCCTACTCGGCGTAGCCGAAGATGCATAGCATCTCACCTTAGCCCAGAACCCCGCTTCCGGCTTAAGGCCCGGCCCACATTTGGTAGCTTCCAATCATGTTGCCCTCTTAACATGATTGGCTCTTCAAGGGCATGGCCAGCCCTCCGGCTTCTACAAGAGAAACCACCCTCTCTACCAGAAAATGAAAATAAAAACAAACAAATACACATTCGTGCCAGCACGTGCGCGAATCGGTACCGCGGGGCGGGGGACACCCGTTCTTCCCGGCGCATTCGCGAGCGGCCGCGTTCCGAGGAAAGGAGACGCTTCGCTTTGAGCGCCCCGGCCGCCCCCCTCATGCCGGTGGCGTCCATTGAAGACGGCAGCTGGCGGGGTCGTGAGGGAGAATCACCGGTCCCGATGACCCCGCGTACACTACCGATCCCTTACAGTAGCCATAGTAAAAAAAACTAGAGCTTGTTCACGAGGCAAGTCCCATGCAAAATATAGGGGAACAGGACTACGAAAAAAAAATAAATTTGCAGTCATTAAAACTTCTTTTTGGAAATTGGGTTTGCGTGTGCAAGTTAATGGTTAGGAAACTTGCGGCGCGTAGTGGAAACGGCGTTGGTAAGAAGAGGCGTTCAATGTTCATTGAACCACCCGGATGGGAACGGTGAAAAGAAAGTTAGAAAGCTAACGACGTCTTGGGGAAGGACGTATGCAGGTCGCGTTTCTTTTTGTGAAACACATCTATAGGCCCATTGTAGCGAAAATGGTTGACATCCACGTGACATCAAAGTTTTTGCTACTTACAGTCGAATGCTGCAGCAGAGGCTTTCGGAACTGTTTTCGAAATTTAAATAATAGCCCCTTTCTTGAGTGCAACTCATGGTTTCTTTCCAGACTTAAAGGCGATGCGAGATGATTTCTTATTCCTCAAAATTTGAGGTGGGTCCATTTCTTCTCAAGGAGCTAAACATTTGAAAAAGCAAATGCTGACCTCAACCACTGAAGTTTTGTTAGTCTGAGTAAAAAAAAAAGAACGATGCCAACATAATAAAATTGCATTCCTTGATATACTGCGCTAAGGGAAAGCTGCCAGCTTGAACAATAATGAAGAGCGCGCGAATTGATAAGTGTAAAAAAAACGGTGGCAAGATGTAAACTGGCTGGCGCCCTATTGTTCTCGGATGAAAGTCGTTCGGTTAGTGACAATAGGTTTGCGCCTATATATGTGTAATTGGTCATTCTCTACTTTACATGTATAGATCGGAGGGAGTCGTCATAGCATTCCTGAGGTAGCAGTGCAGCAGTTAAGCGATGCAACACTGCCCTGCGTTGACAGCTGCTGCCATAATTGGGGCTGGTGCGACACAGATTGCACTTCCTGAGCAACCTCTCGGCACGAGTCATTAACTGAACTGCAAACTGCCACAGTGGGCAGTGTGCTTAAAATCCGGTGAGCAATGGCAAGTGGCATGTGGGCAGCCAGCCTGCCAGAAAGTAGGCTTCAGACAGACAGACAGACAGACAGACAGACAGACAGGCAGACAGACAGACAGAGAGTCAGACAGACAGACAGACACAGACAGACAGACAGACAGACAGACAGACAGACAGACAAACAGACAGACAGACAGACAGACAGACAGAGGGACGGACGGACGGAGAGACAGACAGACAGACAGACAGACGGACAGACGGACAGAGAGGGACAGACAGACAGAGGGACAGACAGAGGGACAGACAGACAGAGGGACAGACAGACAGACAGACGGACGGACAGACAGACAGACGGACGGACGGACGGACGGACGGACGGACGGACGGACGGACGGACGGACGGACGGACGGACAGACAGACAGACAGACAGACAGACAGACAGACAGACAGACGGACAGACAGACAGACAGACAGACAGACAGACAGACAGACAGACAGACAGACAGACAGACAGACAGACAGACGGACGGACGGACGGACGGACGGACGGACGGACGGACGGACGGACGGACGGACGGACGGACGGACGGACGGACGACGGACGGACGGACGGACGGACGGCCAGACGGCCAGACAGACAGAGGGACGGACGGACGGACGGACGGACAGACGGACAGAGAGTCAGACAGACAGACGGACGGACGGACGGACGGACGGACAGACAGACAGAGAGACACACACAGACAGACGCAGACAGACACAGACGGACGGATACGGACGGACGGACGGACAACGGCTAAATGCGGACAATCGCTAGTGTATAAAATGCTAACCCTCTAAAATTGTGAACAGTAATTTCTATCCGCTATGTTTCCTATGCTTTTCTGTCACCATTCGAAGCCATGATTGTAATTTTTTACCTTATTTTTCATATCCACCTCTTGTTTATATTTTCACATGTAAAATCCCGTTTTGCTCACTCCCATTTATTTTGGTTCTGGCTAACTTCTACTTTCTATTGCGCCGTCTACATAGTCACAGTCGATTTTAGCCGTTCACCTTCGCCTTTACTCTTGATCATTGTTGACTATTCTGCCATGTGCATTGTCATGAGGCGTTTCATTCCCCCACCTTTCGCCTTAACCTCCATTATTGGTTAATTAACGTTTTGCCTTCCGCGTTTTTTTGTTCCTGTTCTTCACATGATGCACTCAGTGGTGTGTTGTCTAGTTTGTCCTGTTCATTCAATCAGCATCCTGAATTGCTACATGGTTTTGTTGTATTTTTGTTTGCCCTAATACAATTTTTTAAAGCAATGTGCTATTCATTACATTTTCATTGGCGAGATACAAAGGTAGTTGCAAAGCCTGTACTTCCACTGCTATCGCAAATGACAGTCTGCAACCATATGTTGTAGTAGTTTCTGGGCCACTTTTCCTCTTGCTATTCACGGTGTCTAGACTTTGCTTGAAATTATCCAACTAGACCGCAAGAAGAACTCTGTATTATAACCTTGCAAGGCACATGCAGGAATGCAGGCCTGTAAAAACCAACTGGCAGACTCAAACTACGGACATCGTCTCGAGGTCTACTACAAGACTCGATCCCTCTGCTTCATGCATCAGGAAATCAAAATTCCCAACATCTCGAAACTTCGAATGAAATATTTTTTCTCTTTAATCAGACTTCATCTCCTTTCTAATCATTCCGAGTATGTTCTATCCGTGCAACGGTAACAAGAAAATTACCTTTAAGCCCGAATGAAAGGAAATATCTGAAACAGACAAGCAATAATTTCGTTCACAACTCTAATAACTATTATTATCAACTGGCCTTTTTATGCGCATTGCTATGCAGTAGACGTTTTCGCGAGGTCAATCCAGTATTCTGATAACATCCCCGTTCATCCCCCGTTTAATTCGGATTTGTGTTTTTTGAGTTTACTTCTGGGCTAATTCGTACTGTTTTATTTTACACTTCTTAAGAACAATTGAGATTTATTGGAACTTTCATTCTGCGATGGACAAGATTCCGAGTGTTAACATATTTCCTAGGTTCAATTTTAAGCATAAAGTAAAAGACTTCCGAAGCGCAAGAAAGCAGAGCCACGACAGGAAGTTTTACTATTCATGTGTGTAATGACATTCCAAATTGTTTTACGTTTTTGTGTAAATGCAAGCGCAATTGCGACTGTTTGTGTCCGCTGTTGAAAGATGCTGCTTTCCCTCCACGACTCATCAGAAAGGATAATCTGACGTTACTACGTGGTACGAGAGAACATAGCAGATTCAGTACATAACGTGGAAAGACGACGAGTCGATAAACATACATAATAACCAACACTATTGACCTAACAACTACTTAAAATCGGAGGCTCCATATTCAATATGTTGTGTTGAAAAAAAGAAAACAGTGCCATTTTCTTTCATAACGAGAGCAAACATCTTTCATCCGTCTTGAATCGTGAACGTAATTTTGTCATTACTAGTGGGTAGTTGTTTCACCGAGTGTAAGAATGTCGTGCTGTTTTCAGTAGTTAAGTTTCCATTAATTATAACTGCCAAGCGTAGTATTATTCCCTTAAAGGGTGCTGTGACTAGTCTGTCTTGGGGCCGCGGTCCATTTGCCATCGCTTTTTTTTTTAAATAAAAATAGTGCACATATACAGATTATTGCTTTAGGAATTCCACTGACAGCTAAGACCTAGTATATGTTTCTTAGGCCTGCCGAGTTGTAGGGCTGCAGGCAACAGGAATGAAACTTTACCTTGAGCTGAGGCTGAATACTTCAGGGTAATATATCAAGTTGTTTCCCTTCCTTTCTTTCGTTTCCATTCTTGTAGAGCCCTTTCGCAAGACATGAAAGGATGGGTCGCTTGAGAAGAAAAGCCTGCAACGAAAGGCTGGAGCTTGAAGATTCAAATCCTGTTATCGGGGCAAAGCTGAATTTAAAAACAAATTTGCAGGTGACATTTCTTCAGAATCACACACGTTTAAACAAAACGAAGGACCATCAATAAAACCAAAATCACCTTCCCAAGTGTTTGATATGCAGGTTTTTGGAATTAATGTAAGCACTAATTTTTTCAGTTTCCCTCTTCGCATCATTTTTTTCCGTCCTGATAAAAATGAATTTCACAGGTTCCCTTTCACGTTAGGCCGCAGGAACGGCGGTGTTTGCGGATGATATTACCCTGAATTTGCCGACTGCTAGTTAAAAGCATTATCTTGCTAATACTTACGGCTAATGTTAGGCGCATGAAAGCAGAAATAGGACAGAGTGTTCGATTTAAAATGAAGGAAGCTTCTACACGGCTAATGTGCCCCGGGGTGGCGGCAGTCTCATTTGTAAACGGAGAAAAAAACCAGTCACACAAGACGACGGACAAGAAGAGTGTACACACCACAACGACTGGACTCGCAACCAATCGTGCAGAAGCCTCACTTGTCTCCAGCACTCCGATTTCCAGATCTTGACCATTCTCTTCCAATGGCCGGTCGAAGGCTCCAGCAACCCGAAGAACGCCACCAGCTCTGGTGGAGCAATGTTGACCTTGAGGCAGTGGGAAAGGGTGCGCGCTCGACAAGTGATGGAAGCAATTGCACTAACACAAAGCGTAGCCTGACTGCGCGGAGTATGAACATTTAGAAAGACGCCCACGGAAGAAGAAATAGTATGCAGAAGGGTTGAAATGCGGGCCAGTTGGTACATTGTAAACGGAGAAGAAGAAAGAAAATTGCATACTATTTCTTCTTCCGTGGGCGTCTTTCTAAATGTTCATACTCCGCGCAGTCAGGCTACGCTTTGTGTTAGTGCAATTGCTTCCATCACTTGTCGAGCGCGCACCCTTTCCCACTGCCTCAAGGTCAACATTGCTCCACCAGAGCTGGTGGCGTTCTTCGGGTTGCTGGAGCCTTCGACCGGCCATTGGAAGAGAATGGTCAAGATCTGGAAATCGGAGTGCTGGAGACAAGTGAGGCTTCTGCACGATTGGTTGCGAGTCCAGTCGTTGTGGTGTGTACACTCTTCTTGTCCGTCGTCTTGTGTGACTGGTTTTTTTCTCCGTTTACAATGTACCAACTGGCCCGCATTTCAACCCTTCTGCATACTATTTCTTCTTCCGTGGGCGTCTTTCTAAATGTTCATACTCCGCGCAGTCAGGCTACGCTTTGTGTTAGTGCAATTGCTTCCATCACTTGTCGAGCGCGCACCCTTTCCCACTGCCTCAAGGTCAACATTGCTCCACCAGAGCTGGTGGCGTTCTTCGGGTTGCTGGAGCCTTCGACCGGCCATTGGAAGAGAATGGTCAAGATCTGGAAATCGGAGTGCTGGAGACAAGTGAGGCTTCTGCACGATTGGTTGCGAGTCCAGTCGTTGTGGTGTGTACACTCTTCTTGTCCGTCGTCTTGTGTGACTGGTTTTTTTCTCCGTTTACAATGTACCAACTGGCCCGCATTTCAACCCGTCTCATTTGTCGCAGTTATGCTTTTTACAGCAAAGAAACGCAGCTAGTTGAAGCCACGCACAGTTTGAGAATACTTGAAAAAAAAAACGGTGGTTAGACAAATGAGCAGGAAATGCTCATAGACCCAGCCTACAAGCGCTTCGGCGGAAAGGTTGAGCATTTTTTCTATCCTGGCCTCCTGTCGTAAAATTGCGGAACTTTAGAAACACCGAAAACTTTACCATAGCTGCTCTGATGCTCCTAAACCTGTCAGATTCAGTCTTTGCATTTTTGAACTAAGAGAATAGAGCACCAACCCCTATCTACACTGAGGAGACCGTAGTGAAAAATGCCTTCCATTCAAAGCGGCCCAGCGTCCCTAACTTCGTGCCCTCCAAAACAGCCATTGAAGATTACTTCCAGTCGTTAGATCACTGTGTTGTTTCAGCGCCCACCCTCAATATCAAGGCATTTTTGAATAAATGACTAAAAAACAAGTAAGTAAATAAATAGCTCACAAGGTTGGACGTGCCGACTAATTGGTGGTTCGTACTTCTTAAAGCAGAGGAAAAAAACACGGATGTGCTGTCCCTTCCGTCTGCGTCCGTGCCATTCACGCTGTTTTAAGAAGCAACAGGACATAATTATGTTTGCGGATTAAAGGGTTTAACTTCCTACAGCGACTCAGGCTGTGAGGGACAGCGTAGTAAGGGCCTTCGGATATTCCGCCCCCCCCCCCCCCCCCCCCTCCCTCGAGGTTCTTCAACGTGCACTGACGTCGCACAGTACACGGGCCTCTGGTATTTCGCCTCCATCCAAAGGCGACCGCCAAACGTCTTTGGGTAGATAAATAACTAATGTCCTTAGCGATATGGTGGGACTTAATTAGCAAGACTACAAAGCAGCATTCCTAATCGACTTTGTTCCGCGAAGTGCTCAAATAGAAAATTTTGACCGAGTTGTTGTTCCACCTCTGAAAATTTTTGTAGTAAGAAGCAGCTTGCAAAGCCGAAGAAGCACACTTTTATTTGGTAGAGATTTGTAATAACAGCTGTTTCTATTGATGTTTGAGGAACGCAAGCTGCATACACACACTTAGCCTGGCGCGTCTCTGCGGGTCTTAGGCATTGGAAGCGCGCAGAACTTAGAGCCACGAGACACCATTAAGCTAAAAGGAGAAACCTCGGTATTAGCAGAGTTCGACGAATGCTCGCTGACTAAACGAGCCAAGCCGACGATTCCCAATCCCGAGAGATGTACTCTTGAAAGCCTAGCAGGCGCATTAGTGAGGGGTTTCTTTTTTTCCGTGCCTAACCTTGCTTAATTAGGGCTTCCTCCTTAGCTCGAGTGAGTACATGGATAGTACTGCTTCCCGTGTTCTCACTTGGTTTTATCTGCACAATCTCACAGGAAACAAATCCTTTGGGACGTACGCGCCCGCGAAGAATCTGTCGAGGGACTTTCTGCGGTTTTGGTCCACGTCTTTTTTGCTGCTCCCTGCTGAAGTCTGCTCCCGTGAGAGTTACTCGTAATGAATCTGCTGGAAAAGACGCTGCTCGGTACGAAAAGTGAAATACTATCGTTGGGCTCACCCTAGAGATTCGTCCAGAATGCCGTGGCCGAATTTTTTGTTTAGGCTCGGTAGAAGTACCCGATTATTGCGGACTGCACGCGAAGAGGCGGATAGTAACTAAACTAGAAGCTTGCCTAACATAGCCGTCACACGTCCGGTCAGAGGACCTGTTTTTGTTCTTGAGGTAAGCTCGAAAAGCGAGGATAGTAAGTGAGTAGTCCATTTCTCTTGGGATCCCTACTGCGCTTGGTTGTCTTCAAACAAAAAAAAAATACAGCGGGCTTATTTCTATCATACCCTAGCTTTACATGCGATAGCATTTCCCCGCAACTTGGTCTGGCATCAAGTTATCGGATTTTATTAAGAAATGACGATTAGGAATTGTGTGCTAGTTAAATATGCATATCTTGCTGGAAATAACAGCAGATGTTTTCAGAAGAGGCGCAGAAGCCGAGGATTCCTATATTGACCACACGAAATTATAAAGAGTTTCGTTTGAGCGGAAATGCCGGCCGTTGTATTCTTCCGAAGCTTAGATATGCACTACGTGATCTTCGACGGTAGATCACGCATGAAGACGACCAGCTCAGCAGCAGCGCTGTAGCAGCGCCGTGAAGCTCTGCGCCTATGTTTTTTTAGTTGCACTTGCCTTTGCAAGGAAAGACCTTGTAAATACTTCGCGGAGCATTCCGCCATTTGTGATGGCGCTGCGCAAGGCATGTGGTCTTACAATGCCTTATGTATAAAAAGTAAACTGGTATTAGCCGCACACATGTACGAAACCTTTGGACTGCAGCAAATTGTTTGCTAAGCCATAAAACTGGGGCGACGTACAGGGTCTGTTCTGAAAGTAGTAGGACTTGTTTTTTCCTGGGCGAACGGGCGGATGAGAGGTGGTCTGCGCGTGCAGGATCGTTGAAGGCGGATATTGGGAATGCTGGGGAAAATCGGCAGTCGGTTCTCGGCCGTTGAAGAGAGGAGGTCGCTTGTACTGTGAACCCTTGTCGAAACGTCTCGTCACGCAGAATCATCGACCGTTTACTAGATCAGCGATACGCGATTAAATTTTGAGTAAATCTTGGTAAAACGGGCAAAGAGACTCACAACATGATTAAGGAGGCCTACGGTGACGCTTCCATGGGCAGATCAGGTGTTTTTTGAGTGGTACAAGCTGTTTCGAGAAGGTAAGGAAAGAGTGGAGGAAGACGACCGCTCCAGACGCCCTTCGACCAGCAAGACCAACGAAAATGTGTAGCGAGTGAAACATTTACTTAACAATGATTGTAGAATGAGTATCAGAATGATTGCTGATGACTTGAGCATTCCTCAAACCCAAGTTTTTGAGATCGTGACAGAAAACTTAGCCATGAGGAAAGTGTGCGCGAAGTTGGGGCCAGGAGTGTTGTCAGAGGAGGAAAAGGCCAACCGGTAGGATCTTCTTCATTATGTGAATGAGGACCTAGATTTTTTGCCCAGCACAAGGCAGCAACGCTGCCTCAGCCCCCCTACAGTCTCGACTTGGCCCCGCCAGACTTTTTTCTATTCCCGAGAATAAGATCGACGCTCAATGGATCGGTAGAGGTGGTTCAACAAGCCGTGACGAGGGAGCTAAACAGCATTCCGATCCAGGCGTTCCTGGAGGCGTACGAAAACTGTAAAACTCATTGGCACCAGCGTGTAGGTACGGAAGGGTGCTACCTTGAAAAATTGTAGTCGTTTGTACTATTCTCTTGAATAAATTTTGTTTAAAAAAATGAGCCCTACTACTTTCAGAACAGACCATGTATATGCGCTTCTCTGAAGGCATGACGAATAAAAATATACGAAGTGACAGCGTTCGCTGATGTACGATCCCCGTGGTAGTTTCCCTGTTTATTGATGGCGGTTCTGCTTAAAAGGGTTCCTTCAAGAGGACGTTTCGGACTTATTGATATCGCGACGCCGTAGCGCATGGGCGTATAGCAATTTTTTAACTACCCAGAAAATAGTTTAGGCAAAAAAAAATGCTCGAAAGTTGACTTAAGAAAAACAAGTGAAATGCGCATTTCTCAACATGGTCAAAACATTTACAGTGAAATTTTTCTGCTAAGGATCACTTTCAAAAGTTATTTGGACAGTGTCCGTGAACCGCAAGATTTGCATCAAATTATTAAGAGCAAAAAAACCTACTCACGCATTGTAATTGCTGTCGCGCTTTCAATGCGACAACATTACGACTCTCTTTCACGAACGTCACGGTGATGAGAAGGCGTTGGAAATCATCGCATTAGCGACTCTGTCTCCGACCGAACTCAACTAGCGCTAGTACCGGAGTTCTGCCTTAGAAGTGCGGAAAAGAGGCGCGCCTCGAATGAACCGGCCAGGATCGCTCCATCACGCCATCAACATCGCGGTCCAACTTGCTGCGCACAATCGTGTTTGAGAGGGTGTTTACGGTGGATGCTCCCGGTACCACGACAAGCGAAACCGTTGCGACAATCCGGCGTCCTCGCCGCGTACCGGCATCGGCAAGAGCAAGACACCAAGGATCAGCGGTGCGAGCGACCGAAGGAGAAGCGGAGCGGAAAACGCACGACATTCCAGTGGTGGCAGCCGAAGAATAGAAAGCAATGCGCAGAAAACGTGAAGCGCAAGCGAAAGCGAGATGGTTGACATCGTCGTGTCGCAGATTTGTCGCATGACATTCCATGAAGGTAAATATTTCTTTTTTTTTTTCATTTGATTTTTTACTCTTTCCAACCAAGAGGATGTCCGGGTGCAGCTATAAGTGGTGAGATGTTCTTGTGTATTTTCATTAATATAATACGTTTCGATGGAGACCGAACACTTTCGGTTTCGTTTGATTGCAAATGACAAGGGTTATGCGGACTTGGAAAATACGAGTTTCTTAAACCCCGTGTACTAGACTGATCTCCGAAAAGCTCGGGGTAATTTGTAAAAATTCGCATGACTTATCTAATAACGGCTGTACATTTTATCACGAAGCAGAGAGAGGAAGTAAAAGGACGACTCCATCCTTCTTTGACAACTTTTTCTGGAAATCAAACAGCTCTAAGCATAACAAACAATTATTCTAATATTTAGTTCCACCGCAAAGTTGCCAAGTGTCAGCATAGAACATCCCGCACAGAAGGTCCTTTTGACGTCGTCTCGTGTTCTCTTTGCGCACTCGATCTTTCTAGCGACAGCGGCGTTTTCTGCTCTTTTTCTCAGTGCACCCTGACAAAGAAAAAAATGTTCTCTCTCACTGGACAACAATCAACGAGAGAAGTTACTACAAGTGCGCTAATTATTATTATCAGCAATAACGCCACAATTGCGTCTAGCACTTGAAGTACTGGATTCCACTGGTACCACTTTGCTTACTCTTGCACAGGCAGCGGCCAGCTCAACTCCTTGCCTATCCTAATCTTGTCTTTCAATATGATTCCTCTCCTGTCACTCTCGGCTAAGTTGACCCTTTTGACTTCATTTCGTTGGCCATTGCAACCATTGGTTATCTCAGTCTTACATCTCCTGCTTGTGGTCATTTCTTTTCCCAGCGGTTCCTTTCTACACCATTCTGCACTCTACCTGCAACTTAAAGTTACTCGAATCGGTTTCTTCTCATAGCAGGCTGCGCCTTTCTCAATTTTTTTCCTATCTTGGTTTTCGACTGCCCGGATGAAGAAAAAAACGGTTTGATGACGACAGTGATGAATTCTTTTTGATGCAGGGCACTTTGCAAACGCAAATGCATTTCGAGAGATGTATTTGTGTGCATGCAGATCACGCATGCCACTTTTGCCAAATCTAGATACGCTTGCGTTCTGGGCTCTGGCTATTCACAGAAAATTCAGTGCTCGGCTTCCAGATAGAGCACTTGTCAGAGAAGAACGAAGACTAACTTTGGTGTTGAACTGCAACGTCAACGTTAGCGCGTCTTTGAGGATTTAGCGTATGATTTGAAATTTCGCCTCTAAATGCGGGAGAAGCAATTCAACTTGTATTAATTACTTAAATGCCAGGGTTATTAGATTTGGAAATTTCTGTTAATTTAAGAGCGCGAGCGAAAGTCACCATTTAGGACAAACTGCAGAAAAAGCAGCAAGATTATTTATGCTTTTGAATTTTATGTGACGGAGATGTTTGAAACGAATGGAGGCATTCCAATTCTTTGGGGAACCAGCGCGGCGAGAGGCAGATACAGATGCATTAATGAAAAGAAGGAAACAGAAAT
The DNA here is from genome assembly GCF_055824585.1 of Amblyomma mixtum. NCBI lineage: Eukaryota > Metazoa > Arthropoda > Arachnida > Ixodida > Ixodidae > Amblyomma > Amblyomma mixtum. The sequence continues at coordinate 125,619,619 of NC_143013.1, forward strand.
AATAATATCGTGTGATATCCAGATGACTCTAAAAGCATGCAGTCCAGGAACAGATCATGCGCTAAAGACATCTCTATCTATTGTTTTCATTTGTAGCAGAACCACTAATGGATGCCCTAGAAATGGTAATGCGGGCTCCGTATGGGCCTTTAAAGAGCGCCGAGATAGCTTCGAAGGCTCGATGACTTCTTCATTTGCTTAAGTAGCGCACCAAAGCCTGCCTCGGGCGAAACGCACCAGAGAAACATTATTAGCGCTTTCAGAAATAAAGTACAGCATTTGAAATTCCTGAAAAGATGAAGACATTGTTTAAAGCGTCAGTGCGCCTTTCATTAGCGTCCTCGTCGGACGCCATCTCCTTGCTGGAAGTGGGAGCTATTTACCATTGAATTCAGAAGCTTCTTGATTTATTGAATGAAGCAAAAAAACAATGCGAATATAATTTTCTTTCTTCAGCGTTTCATTTCATTTCTTACTCGCTAATGTTCCAAACCTGGGACACGTGAAGCTCACTTTTTTTTCATTTCTGTTCCAGACACAATCTTCCTCAAAATTTCTGGACACACCTGCTGTATGAAGATTTAGAAAGCGCCGCTACTATTAAATTTATTATCGACTTATTTCATGGCTTTAATTATCACTGGTAAACAGACACATTTTGGACTTTGTCACAGCCGAGTGTTTGCGATGATTTTATGCAGGAAATGAAAAGCGTTGAAAGGAACAAAACAGAAAAAACTTACGATAAACAGTTGGAGTCTTCACGAAAAACAGTAATGAACCATATAGCCTTTGTATCTTTCACTGGCAGTGAGCTTAATTACAATGGTTCTTTTCTGGAACACTAATGTTTTGCATTACCAAAAACCAGATGGATGATACTTCTGTCCTAAAGTCTTCCACATCTCGCCTGCTGGCGGAAACCCTGCCCCATTCTGTTTGCCAGACGTGTAGGGCGAGATTTGCGGATTCTATCGGGTGCTATGTATGTTGAACCCATCGGTCCAACATGCGTAGCATCGGTCTATCGGTACCCCACCCGAACAAGGACAACGAAAACAGCGAAAGGCATATGCTGAAGGCGGTCGCGTGACTACCGAACGCATGGGTTGTCGTTGGACGTGCAAAACATATAGCTATGCTTAAATCCATTGCTCAAGAAATGATTCGGTGCCCACCACGGCTTCTGAAGCGTAAATTGCGATGGAACTCACATTGTGAATGAGCGAAAACATTTTTAAAGCGCAGTGGTATTTCGTATAATTTTGTTTCCGTAGTTTGCGATGAGATTGCAGCGAACAATGAGGTTTTTTTCAGATAACAACAAGAGATTCGCACTGTGTAGATCATAGTACATTTTCCAGACGAAATTAACGTTCTTTATACGCAGAACAAGAGTTTTCCGAAAAAAAAAGATGAAAAAATGTGCTCAGTCATTGTAAATGTGGGTAATCTTCTTTTTGTCATAGGTAGTTTTCGAAGCTTGAGCGAAATATCAAAAACAATTTTTGTTCTTCACACATTCATTCATAGTCCGGCATTTAAAAGGTTAAATGTCACTTTACTGAAGATGAAATAAGCCAGAAAGTTCCCTTTAGAGGCTGCCGTTTGCAGATCTTACATAATTAAGAAATATTATCTCTTTAATGTATTCTTTATGTACTTCTACAGTGAATAAAGTACCCGCCGTAAGCTCGAGCAGTGAAGCAGGCTAAAGGAATATCAAGGTCAAAAGATAATTCATAATTGAAGCTGAGATGTTCAGAATATAGGAGTATGGGATCCACTTTGTTTATTTTCAGCAAAGCGTGCGTATTAAAACCGCCCTCCAAGTTCATTAGATGATTTAGTTCAAACGGAGGCTTCTACAAGTGCTAATTGCGTTACCTGCTTAAACGGACTTGATACAAAATAGTACCTCTCCTATGAGAACTCCCTTGCAATCAATATTCATGCTGCTTTGTTTATTCTATTCCATGATGCCCTTCTGCGTTTTCAGGCTACACGGTTTAAAACCAAACAGAATGTATTAAATGAACATTGCCTCAGTAGATCCCGGTCATAACCAATGGACTGTGCAAATTCTAACAAGTACCAAAGTACGTTGGAGGGCAGCAGACGGAAGTATTCTCGTTTTAGAACTTAGAAATATTTGTGGGTTCAAGAAAATGATGCTTGTTGTGCGATGGAATGCAGATATTTTAAACATTTTGGGAGGCAAGTTGACTAATGCAAATGGGAGGGTTACCCATGTCTCATCGATAAAAAAAGCTGATCTTAAAACCACTCAGGCACATTATCTTAAACATGTCACTCTGGCATAGAACAAAGCTGTGGTTGTTGATCACTGCGGCATAAGACCTCAACTGCCAGGTTGGCCTCCACGTTTACACCAAACTGGATTACGCCAACAGGGTAACCATGTGCGCTAGTTGCTGTGCATCAGACATCAAGCCCAGTGCTGTCCTGTGTACTTCTTTTTCTTGTCTTCCATTTTTTGTCTCTGGTTTCGTTATGTGAGTTACACCAGCACGTTACAGCAGAGGGTGATTACATGACTTAGCAGGGAGCTTTCTCCTAAATAAATCAAGCATTTTCTTCATGAATAACTCTTTTAGGAACCGTCAGGTGAACGGGAATATTTCAATTTGCGATATTTTGCGACTCCAGAGGCAACGCCTGCGTCGTTCTTAAGCTGCAAATCACTTATACAGCAGCTTCTGTGAAATTACAGAGGCGGGCCGTAATCGTAGTTAACTCGCACCCGATCCTAGCCCTTACATTTGCCGTCTTACCACTAGGCAGACACGCCGCTGTCGTGCCCTCTCTTTAACGCCTTACTTTGCAAGGACTAACTTATACAAATTCTCCTTTTTCCCTAATACAATTGCAGACTGGAATAGTTTGCCTGCTTCTTTCCCTCCAACCTTTAGATATGCTGGGATTGTGTAATGACTATGAAATCTTGCCTCCTGTCAGTTCTTTGGCGCCGGTTTTGATTGTGGCAGTTTTTTTTGCCTTTATATTTTATGTGGAGTAATAACCGTTTCAAGTGGTCTACGCAATGTGTTGATGTGTTTTGTAACTTGTGCTGTCATGCTTTTCTTCAATTTTATGTGAATATATACCACTCCTGCTTGGGCGCTCAGCCTGCAATATGTTCAAAATCAATAAATAAATAAAAAGTAGGTTCTGCCAGTAAAATAACGCTAGTGTTCACGCGCGCAACGGGGTAGCGCCTTGAGTCGGCTGAAATCTATTTTTATTCTAACTGCATAATGGGACGCGTCTCCCAAATGAAAAAAAAAAGCGTATACTTTGCAAAGTGTGCGCCTAGCCATCGAGAGCCGGGCCAGCACCCCTACTGTATTCCGCGCACATACGCGGTTTCATCATTTCTCTCCAGCTTAGCTAACTACCGTAGGGATAAACAACCTGCCCCTTCAACACTCTTCTGCTTGAGAAATCACGTGTCCTGCACCGGCATCTTACGTAAACTACAAAAGTAAGCATGGGAACGTATGGCGAAGCGTGTTTAATGCGTGCTGCGTCGCGCTGGCAATAAATTCTCCCAATGTGGCCCAGCTCGTCGCTCTCTAAGCAGCATGCGAGGGGGCCATTACTAAACCGAGCTCGAGGACACGGACGGAAGGTTAGGAACGCCCTGGGAAAACTTTAGTACCGCTAGGAACGAGCGCAGTGAGTCTGTGTTTCATGATGAAATATGTAGCGCAGAATGAAACATGGAAAGCTTAGCAAGAAGTTACCTGGTGCTATAAATAACCTTGTTTATTGGCACGATTTCTGGGAAAAAGCAAAGTGATCTTTATTACACATAGAAAACAGGAAAGTCTAAAGGAGATTGGAACCGGCTCTCTGAAGATGTGGTATTAATTACGTCGGGTGATTTATTCTCTTCATCTCTGTGAATGCTGTTTTTAGGCTGTATTAATGTTGAAGCATGGTTGCATTGTATGTGCTGCACTTGGTTACCTTTTTTTTTGTTTTTTTATGATGTGTTATTCCCCCCCACTGTAATGCCACTTGTGGCGCGGTGGGTATTACAATAAGCAATAAACAACAAACAGCAAAATGGAAAAACCAAACGGTAGAACACGAGCGCTTCTGAATGCTACTGGTGCAGACCTCATCTGTGTTCGGAAAGTAAATGCAGGCGTTCCGTTATGCGCATGGGTCTGTTTATTTAAGGATACTCTCGTAAAGACTTCTCATCAAGCGCTGTACCACAGACAATGTCCAGAATAAGCTGACGAATACGGAAAGATGCGCTAAAAGGCACTTTGATCATCTGTGGCTCTCAAAAGTGCTTAGAAAAAAGAAATTAATTTTGATGAAAAATAGCTCCGCCCAGGCTTCGCGGGACGTCGTAATAGAGGCCTACAAATTTACCGGCTGTGGACGTTTGACGTTCTTACCGTGTGTTTCATTCTCCTCAAATCTGGCAATGACAAATTTGTCTAACATGCAGGACAATTAATTGGAAAACGCCGCAGCCATAGAAGGAGATTTGCTGGAATTAAGAGATTTTACCCACTGCTTTATGAACCTGTGCTCCTGCTTAGTATGGCCAACGCTGTCCCGCTTCCGTCCGCTCCAGACGGAGTATACTCCTGAAGAAGTATGCCTGCGACCGACAGCGGTGAAAACCATGTCTTAGACACCTCAAAAGAAGTTGATAGTAACCAAGAAAGCATGCTTTCTTCTATGATGGAAAGCACGTTTACTTGCTTACTATGAACTTTAAATAGCCAAACGTAAGAACTGCAAAGTAAATCTTAGGGATAATTCAAACAGATAAATAAATATGCGCGATCTACAAATGTACCAAATATGCCTGAGCTTTGGCATACATTACCGCAAAGTATGAGGCCTTTAATATTCGTCACTTTTGTTATTGTTGGTTTCTTTTTTTAAGCCTTGATTCTGAATGGGTAGCCAATGGAACACGTAACCGTACCTGCGATCGCGATGCTTTCACCTTTATTTCAAACACCTCCCAACAGCTTACTTTGTAGCGCAGACGTGTTTAAAAAATTTTAGCAAAAGCAGGCTAGTCGAAGAAAAAATTGGTAGTTGCTCATTCGGTATTGACACACAGCGTTGGATCAGCTGATCACGCGCGCTGGATTTCGGCACCGCTTTCCCTCTCCTCGCACTCGCCTCTCGCTTGAGGGCGTCGCTGTGCCCGCGTTTCAAAAGGCCTGCCTGCCTGCCTTCCTGCCCGCCCGCCTGCTTGTCTGCCCGCCCGCCCGCCCGCCCGTTCGCCTCCTTGTCTGCCCGCCCGCCTGCCCGCCAACCTGCCCGCCTGCCTGCCCGCCCGCACGCCCGCACGCCCGCTCGCCTGTCCGCCATTTTGTCCTTCCTTCCTTCCTTTTTCCTTCCTTCCTTCTTTCCTTCCTTCTTTCCTTCCTTCGTTCCTTCCTTCCTTTCTTCCTTTCTTCCTTCCTTCGTTCCTTCCTTCCTTCCATCTTTCCTTCCTTCCTTCCTTCTTTACTTCCTTCCATCCTTCCTTCCCTCCTTCCTTCCTTCCTTCCTTCCTTCATCCTTCCTTCCCTCCTTCCTTCCTTCCTTCTTTGCTTCCTTCCTTCCTTCCTTCTTTACTTCCTTCTTTCCTTCCTTCATTTCATCCTTCCGTCCTTCCTTCCTTCCTTCCTTCCTTCCTTCCTTCCTTCCTTCATCCTTCCCTCCTTCCTTCCTTCCTTCCTTCCTTCCGTCCGTCCGTCCGTCCGTCCGTCCGTCCGTCCGTCCGTCCGTCCGTCCGTCCGTCCATCCATCCATCCATCCATCCATCCATCCATCCATCCATCCATCCATCCATCCATCCATCCATCCATCCATCCATCCCCGCCTATCCGCCGATTCTGATTTTACTTCTCGCCACCTCTCGTCATGGGGTGGTTCGGGCCCACGGCTCGCTGAAGTGAAGTTGCTGCAGGCGCCGGAGGCTTCACTTCTTCGTCTAATGAAAGTTATGCGCCTGACGCGCGAGAATACCTTCTTAATGCAGCAATCTATTTAGCGGCTACATATGCAGCACTTCTCTTTTCCGCAAATGTTTGTCCTTCCGTCTTTCCACACCAATAAACCCGTTGTGCTTTAAGCGATGCCTGCTCAGCAATAACAACATTGCTTCTTTTTTAATTGCCCACAGTAAGTTATTCCACACCACCAGAAAACATGCGACATAAACTACGCGCTTGAAGAATTATACTTAATCGGATTCAAACCCTCGCCCTTCAGGCATGGAACTTGTTCTTTTAACAACTCCGCTAGCACCGCATGCCTTTCCAAGCATTGCGTAGTCCGTTGTCTGCTTACCTAAAACAGTGGCGATACAGCGTGTGTCCTACATTCCATAGAAAACAGTCTGGTGGATTTTAATATTCTATAGCCGCTGTCTCTGCCGTCTTATGGTGCAGAAACAAAGCCGTTGGGATCAGCCAGTTCAAGTGGTTTACAGAAATAACATCATTACCTGTAATGCAACACATGCGCCTCTGGTGCACTGGGCTGCCACCACACAGCACATGGCTTTATGCATTCATATCTAGCGGGTAAACATCATCCATGATTTTATAAAGAGAGTAACCAAGTGGCTGCACAACAGAACGCAATAGTCCGCTTGGCTTGTCAATGGGTGAGCGCTCTGCCGAACTCCTATTAAGCTAGATGGCGCTAGGATGCTCTGGTAAAGTCGCTTCAGCACAGCCGTTCACTTACCTAGCCCACTGGTGCGTCAATGAGCTCTATACGTCTCTTTCAAAACTTATAGCAATAATTTACTGCAGTTTATGCTCGCTGCAATCAACCTTCTCATCCATAACATGAACTTGTCGCCAAGTTCATGTTCTCCATTTATTTTATTTTAGATAGCGCTAAACTCAGCGTCAGCGCAATCAAAGCCCTTAAACGCAGACACAGAGAGGCAAACATGAATGCCACTTGACAGCTTCTGTGAGGGTCCTTCTGTCGCATCTGTGACACCGGAGAAAGATTACTTAAACAAAAAGTACTCAGCCGAAACATGGGGATCAGAAGCGGTGGCAGCATTTACCGGGGCCGATCTCCCACCGGAAGTATTTGCAATTACGAAGTTTGTTGCTCCGGCGTCGTACTCAAGCGGTCTAACTCTCGTCGGCACCAGCCGACCAGGCCGACCACGCGCTGTCAGGCAAGTGACACTTGAACTCATTTTGTTTTCACTGACTATATAGAGTTCGGATGCAAAGAAGAGTTTGCAAATAGAGTTCGGAAGCACTGTTTCTGGGAAGAAAAGGTCAAACTAAGGTGGATTCGTTGCCCAGCAAGTCTAACAATACGTTTAACTAAAGTATTTGTTTTGTATAAATAAAGGAGGTATAAATTTTCTATGTAGCTACAGGCCTCCGATATTGGCCTGTAGCTTCGTAGCTCATTTTACCGTACTTCATAGTTCATTTCATACTTCATTATTTTTCCGAAGCGTTAAAAGAACTTATGCACCGACGTTACTCACAAAACATACGTCAAAGTAGGATAAATAATTGCGAAGCTCGACGTCACACCTCAGGTGTCTTTGTAGTTTCTTAGGAAGGCACTCGAAACAGTAAATCACGAAACTCTGTTAATGAAGCTTGAAAATTACGGTATTCGTAGGATGACCTCTTTTCCCGAAATCGTATTTCGATGTTAGCTTTCAGTGTGCTCTTGTATATCACTGCTTTTCTGACTTGTTAAAAATTAGTGGCGTGCCCCACGGCACCAATTTGAGAACACTTCTATTCAACATATTGTAGCGGATTAAATGGGTTTTATGCAGGTGAGGGCTCGACGGCACACAGCTTGCCGCAAACGGCTCAAATCCCAAATCAGTCTGCGCGCGCCTCCCTCTTCTTCCTCCAAGTCCACAGTAAGCCGCTACGTGGCATAACAATTTCCCTGGGGGCAGACGATTCTCGTCTTCGAGAAAGTCAGGCAGATCGACGCTGGCAGCGCTTCAAGCGGGTCACATGAACGACTTGTGTTTTACGGTAACGGCGTTTATTCGTCGTCACCTTGGCGATGACGTAATTCACGTCATTCAAACGGTCCAACACGATGAAGGGGCCATCGTGCTTATACAGAAACTTCTGATATAATCCTCGCCTAAGGGTTGGCGTCCAAAGCCAGACAGTGTCTCCAGGAGAGTAAGTAACTGCACGGTGATTTCGGTTGTAGTATTCTTTTGAGTGGCGTTGAGAGGCCAGTGTACGTAAATGGGCTATACGACAGGCTTTTTCGGCACAGCAGAGTATCTGGGCAACGTACGCGTTGTCGTTGAGGGAAAACGGGAAGATGTTATCAAGGAAAACGCGGGGAGATCGGGCATATAGCGAATGGAAAGGGGAATTCCCGGTGACTTCACGATTTGCCGTGTTATAAGTGTACGTTACATATGGTAGCACGGCGTCCCAGTTGCGATGGTCAGTCGAGACGTACCGGGACAGCATAGTTGTCAGGGTGCAGTTGGTGCGTTCGGTATTACCGTTGGTCTGCGAATGGTACGGTGTGGAGTGCCGGTAGTCTGATCCACAGAGCCGGAGCATTTCTTCCACGACATCAGCAGTAAATTGCCTTCCGCGATCACTTATTATGACACGGGGTGCGCCGTGGCGAAGTATAACAGACTGGAGAAGAAACGACGAACATCATCAGCCTTGGCGGTAGCGAGAGTAGCGGTTTCCGCGTATCCGGTAAGACAGTCCACGCATACAATCACCCAGCGACGCCCTTCTAAATACTTTGGGAAAAGACCAAGCAGGTCAATTCCAATCCTTTCAAAAGGGAAAGTGGGTGGTATGACGGCTTTCAAAGGTACCGCCGTCATGGTGGTTAGTGCCTTAAGGTGTTGGCATTGTTCACATGTCGCAACGTATGCGCTTGGTGGTCTTATAAACTTGCGGTGAATAAAAATTCGGTGTTGCTTAGCTTGGTTAAGCCCGGTAATTGCGAAAGCAATATCCGTACGTACGCCATGGTACAGCTGGTAGAGTAGCTGGTGGCGGCGCTTGTGGTTAGACTTGTGGCGATGCATCCGTTATATAATCCAATCCAATTCAATCCAAACCAATCCAATCTATTCCAATCCAATTCAATCCACTCCGATACAATCCACTCCTATCCAATCAAATGTAATCTAATATAATCTAATGTAATGTAATCTACTCTAATCTAATTCAATACAATTTAGTCCAATCCAGTCCAATCCAATCTAATCTAATCCAATATAATCCAATCAAGGTGAAATGACGGTCAATGGTGGTCACCGCCGCAGCACGATGGTGGTCTCCGGCCGCGTCACTGAAACGGCGTGAAAGTGCAAGTAGTATTGCTTTCTCAATAAAAAACGCTGGCGAATTCGATGCAGGGTACGACAGAAGCCTAGATGACCAGTCATCGTGCATAGCGTGCAAAACTTGCGCGCGGAGACTTTTCGGGACGACCAAAAGCAGGGCAACACCATCGACGGAGTAGTTCTTCTTGTACAAAATACCATCTTTGATAATCAATCGGGTCCAATCTTCTCGTCCTTCTGCCACTTCTATAAGGGGCTGCAGTGAGAGGTCTCTACGTTGCTCTCGGTTCAAGGTCGCCATACCAGGGAACGTCGGCTCGAACGATGCTCAACACCCTTCGAAACAGTCTTCATCATTGGCCGAGATTGGAAATGGGTGGCATGACAAGCAGTCTGCATCACTGTGATGGCGCCCACTTTTCTAGGAAACAGCAAAGTTCCCAGTTCCCAGACGCCAGACGACCAGATGGATCGCGAGGTCCAATGAGCCAGCATAGAGAATGAAGGTCCGTGACAATAGTGAAGTGGCGTCCATATAGATACGGTCGGAACTTGTGCACAGCGAGCACAATGGCGAGGCACTACAATTCGGTGACAGTGTAGCTGTGCTCACATTTTGTTAGCGTGCGGCTGGCATACACAATAACGTACTCAGCTCCACTGGGCAGCTGGCCAAGCACCGCCCCAAGACCGACGCCACTGGCGTCAGTGCAGATCTCCGTCAGAGCAGAAGGGTCGAAGTGCCGCAGGAGTGGTGCTGAAGTGAGAGAAGATTTCAGCAGATGGAAGGGGGAGTCACATTCGGGGGTCCACAAAAACTGTGAATCCTTAAGTCTCATTCACACTTGCGAGTCGCAAAGGGCGTGCGACTCGCAGTCGCATGCGACCTGGGAGCAGCTCGCCATTACCGATGTTCACACTAGCAAGGCGACTACGTGAGTCGCCTTCTCGTTCTGTTCTCGTTCCCAACGAGAACCATCGGGAATGTGGTCGTTCGCGCCCTTTTTCCGTCTGCTGCGGGTTCGCGCCAGTCACTTGCTCGCGCTTGTCCCGAGGCATTTTGGTGTACCGCTTCTCGGCTCAACACAAGTATGTTTTACGGCGACCTCAGCGAGGAGGAAGACGTCGTCGCTGTTATGATGTGCTCTGCGGCCGCGCAAGCTCGTGCTGCGCGCGCGCGTACGGCCCAGAAAGATAGGCGACGGCGTCGCTGGTGGGTTCGACCATGCCTCCGATCGCGGGAAGTGGCCAGACATGTAAGCCGCCTGCTACCGCAGCTGCGGGCGCACGATGAAGAATACTACAGAGTAAGTTTTGCAAAGCAGAAATCTGGGCGAGTTGGTAAGTATTCAGGATATTGTTCACAGCGCAACAAGAACAGGAAAAACGAAAGACGATAGAGTAACCTTGTTTGTGTTACTCTATCGTCTTTCGTTTTTCCCGTTCTTGTTGCGCTGTGAACAATATCATGAAGAGAGTAAGTTTCCATTTCTGTCTTTATGGCGCAAAGCACAACTTTGCAACCTTCCTTGTTCAATCCTTTTTTCTCCTTTGCGCATTCCAGCTTTCTCCGGATGCCGCCTCGGACTTTCGACACACTCCCGGATCTGGTGCGAAGTTCTATAACTGTGCGGGGCACTAGGTTCAGGAGTGCGATTTCAGCGGCTGACCGTTTGGCCATGACAATTAGGTAACCCGCGTTGCTAGAAAAATGGTAAAGTTTATTCTCATGTATAGCATATAACAATTGTAGTTCCGAGCATGTCATAACACAATGCTTGCTGAATTGATCTGTTTCATGAGTTCATGCTGCATATTAGTGAGCACTGTTTTCATTATAAATAATCAAGAATAAAAAGTTCATCTGTAGTTTGTAAATAATTTTCAGTGAAGTGAGTATCCATGCTGTTCAACCTTTCTATGTCATTGCTTTGGCAGGTTCCTGGCCACGGGTCAAAGCCTGAGGGAGCTTTCTTACAACTTCTTGGTAGGAAGGTCCACCGCGTGCTGTCGCGTGGAAACATCTGCCAGGCAGTGTGGGATGTGCTAAAGCCACTCTACCTAAGGCATCCACAGGTGGCAGACGAGTGGCTAAAAGTAAGCTTCATTACATTAAGGCGGAAGCCTTTAATGCCTCATCGTTGTAAGCAGCAGTTGTCGACAAAAATGTCATGCTTTTCAGTTGGTCGAAATGGTCGTGACGTCAGAGTGCGCGAATTTCAAACGGGGCAATTGTACTTAGCCTAGTAACCATGCAACCAATTAAAAGCATCGTATAGTGATGCTTCAACTAAGTGGGACTGAGTTTAGTTCATTAGTTAATTAGGCAATTAGCCTAATTAAGCTTTCTAGACAGACCTGATAAATAAATGAAACCGAAAAGGAATTTGGTACAGTTCGGGAATCGAAACAGGGTCACCGGAGTACGAGGCGAGCACGGTAACCACTCCGCCATTCCAGCACGATGGCGTGGAAAGAACAAAGGCGCGTCTAGTGAATACGCTGTCTTCGTTCACTCCCATCTTCCTCCCTTCCCTTAAGGCGAGGTTCAGGTGTCCACCGAGATATGCGCTATAGATACATTTCCTTTCCTCAAAAACTAATTTACCGACAAGCAAGACATAGACAGGCGATGGCGTTCTGTGGGCTCCTTGGCAGCGTTGCAAGACGCTATCGCGTTCCACACTCAGAGGCGAACCTTAACATCGTAACTACACATCAGTGACACAAGCAGCAACATTGTATTTAAGGCTTTCGCCTCTCCTCGCTTTAGGTCAACAAAGCGCCCCCCTAAATTTTTAATTATGTTATTGCTGCTGTGCTATGCAGGCAAAGGATGTTACTGCACATGGTATTCCGGAATACTTCACAGGAACAATGAATGAGGGACCAACGCAATTCAATTTGATATATGGAAGTATATCCGTTAAAATTTATTCTGCAGATTGCAGCTGACTTTGAAGAAAAATGGCAGATGCCACACTGCGTTGGGGCCATAGACGGCAAGCATGTTTTGGTTGAACGCCCTGCCAACTCTGGGAGTGCAAATACAAATTATAAAGAATCATTCAGCAAGTCGTTGCTTGCTGTCTGTGATGCACACTACAGGTAAGGATCTCTGTTATATGACAATCTTGGCATGTTCAGTTTGCTGACACCTAATTAATAATGAGGCCGACCACAGGTTTGCATGACTGCTGACTATCAGGTAGCAATGAATAAATAAGACACACTGTCAATCTCAATGCCATGCAAAGGGCAACATTTCGTTTAAGCACTTTGGGTTTCAATCCATGCATAAAATTATTTAGAACTGCGCATTCTCAGCAACCGCAACATGATGTGACCTTTAAAACATAACTTACAGGTACAAACCAAAAGAGCAGTTGTCAGAAACACATTCATTGCTACTCGATCTGCACTGAAGTTCAAACTATCTTCCATGCAGGTTCCTCTACGTCGAAATGCGGCACTTTGGAAGTGACTCTGATGGCGGAATTTTCGCCTCGTCAACTCTACAAAAAAACATTTCAGCTGGCGAGTGGGGCTTTCCCACTGCAAGGCCTCTAGGTGGTGAGGGGCCGCTGCCCTATTGCTTTGTGGGGGACGAGGCCTTCCCGCTGAAAGTGTACATGATGCGGCCTTTTCCAAGACGAGGTAGAGGACCACATCTGAAATTTCCTTGCACTTAAAATAAAAAGAGCTATATCACTGGCATGATCAAGCAGTGAAGTGTGCATCTGTTATAATCTCAATTTTCAATATTTTTTTTTCCTCTCCAAATGTTGCATGCCTAGTTTCATCAATGTTTGTCATAGTTTACCATTTCAAGAAAGCTGTAACACAGGCCATGTAAAGCATGCTAAGAGTTTTGTGTTGCATGCCACCAATTAGTCAGCCCAGCCTTTGCACCGTCACCTTTTCATCTAACTTGGACGTTTGTGGTTCATTCCTGTAAACCGGTAACTTTGCTGTTAACAAGTGTATCGAAATCACATTACAGAAATGCCGCTCTAGGTGTGCATTGGCAGGAGTACCAGAAAAAACAATACACATGCAGTAACCTTTCTAAACTTGGCAGCAGCATGAGCCTAAGTATTCTTCATGCTCAAAACTTTTCAGCTTCACTGAAGGCTCCAAGGTCATGCTTCTCATGCAAAAAAGTAGACTGTTTGGTCTCACAGTGCATTGCTTGCGACTGAGAAGTGCATGCAAATGTTCTCTATACTTCATCACTCATGTTCTTGTCTTCAGCCCTGCATGAAACTACGGTGCAGTCGAACTACGAGCGCCGAAATTTCAATTATCCGCTGAGCCGGGCACACCGCATAATCGAAAATGCGTTTGGCATCCTGGCGCTGAGGTGGTGGATTCTGCGGTGACCCTTCAAGGCAAAAACAGTTAACATCAATAGATATGTTGGTGCATGCATAGTCCTGCTGAACTATCTCTTTAAAGAGTCTGCAGAATCCTCCTCAATGTACTGCCCGCCAAGCTCTGCCGACGCTGAAGATTGGGAGGGCCGCCTCTCTCCTGGAAGCTGGAGGGATGACGACTCCAGCTCGGCATTGAGGGCTCAAAGGCCCACAGGCTGCAACGCTACACGGTATGTGGTTTGTTATACAGCTATTGGTTCCAAGCATTGAACTACATGTGCCACCAAAACAGGAGCATACATTAGGTGTCCGGCATTATCAGTCATACCTGTTCAACTTACTAAACCTCATATAATTTGTTTTTATTTCTTATATACAGAGAATCTCAAAGCAAAAAAGTAACTCAATAAACTAGAGGGTTCTGTAGAACCCAGTTTCTGAAGTCCTCGTTTATTATCGTACACATCAGAGGCTCGAAGCATTTTGGCACTGTGTGGCATGCAGCACTGGAGTTGGCTTATCGAGATAATGAAATATAACTTCAGTGAAATTTCTTCCCAGGCATGCCAAGCGAGTGCGTGGGGTCACTGGGGAGGGGTTTCAGCTGCAGGACTTCCGATTTATTTGGAGAGCAACGGAGGCCTGTGTTTGCTAAATGAGTAGTGGTGATGTCTATGGCAGATTGCAGGACATCCTGAGCGGTTACAAGGGATGCTTCCGTTGTCCAGAGGGTTATATAATCTGCGTATATGGCTGTGTGGAGCCCTGGAATAGCAGCAAGGGCCTTTGCCAGTGGCGCTAGGGCAATGTTAAAGAGTAAAGGTGATAGAACCGCCCCTTGTGGGGTTCCCCGGTTAGGCAGGGAGAAAGGCTGGGAGGCTATATCCCCAAGGTGGAGGTCTGCCGTGCGCCCCTGAAGGAAGGCCCGAATATATTGCCATATGCGGGTGCCACATCCCGTGGTGGCTAATGTCGCGAGGATATGGTCATGGCTTATTGTGTCGAAAGTCTTATGAATATCCAGGGCCAGTATGGCTCGCGTAGCGGCTGTACGGCGCTTAGTGCAAAAGAGGCTCTTTAAGTGCGAGAAGTACGTCTTGCGCCGAGATGTTTGGACGGAAGCCGAATTGAACATTTGAGAGAAAGCCTGTTGTTTCTAGAAACGGTTGCAGGCGATTGAGAATGACATGCTCTAAGAGCCTGCCGACACAGCTCGTTAAGGAGATGGGGCGCAAATTTTGAAGAGTGAGGGGTTTGCCCGGTTTGGATATAAATTGCATGCTGGCATGGGTCCAGGCTTATGGGAGCGTCCCAGCTTGCCAGTGGTTAATAAAGAGCTCCGTGAGTTCCTCGAGGGAGACGTCATCTAGATTGAGTAGTGCCTTGTACGTTACGCCATCCGGCCCCGGCGCCGTAAAGCGGCGAATACAAAAGAGTTCTCGGCGGACTTCGTTTAAGGTGATGTCGGCATCAAGTTCTAGTGGAGGTAGATCGGGTGGATGCGCCGACTGAGAGATGCGGGTACATGACCTGCGCTCTAATTTCACATTAGGAATTAACGTCACTGTCGGCAATTTTGGGGGGTTTTTGAGGAAAGGAAATGGCGCTGTAACTGTTACATCTTGGTGCACACCCGAACCGCAGCTTAAGGGAAGGAAATTTCACCTCTGGCTCACTTGATGGCCAAATCTTCAGACACGGTGACCTTGGCTTTACCTAGCATAGGGAAGCTTTCGCTTCAGAAACATAAACCACCTCTATGTCATTGTGTCATCGTCTCAGGCGCACAACAAATCGTCCGGGCATTTTTGTGCGTTGTGCGTCAACAGCGGAGCGCTGCACGTGCCAGTTCAGCGTTGCGCGGGTTCACGTGCAAATGGTGATTGCAAGGCGATGACGAAGGTGAGGGTGGCGAGCACGAGGAACGGAGAAGTGACCTGCGAGGAAACCGAGGTGTGAAGGGAGACAGCGCAGCGAAGATCCTGGAATTCAAGCATGGAGGTGGCAGCCAATGGGCTCTGGGTCCGCGCTTCTGAGAGGAGGCTTTGGGTCCGCGCTTCGTTACGTGACGCCGTTGACGGGTCCTGGCTGAACTTCTCCTGCTGCTGCCACTCTGGCGTCTTCCCATGGTCCTCTCCACTCCTACTACCACCTGGCTCGCTTCCGCTGCTTCCTTCGACGCAACGCCATCGACGCGTCGCAGTTCATCCTCCCGCGTCCGCCCTGTCCGCAAGGCAACCCCGCATCGCCTGGGACGCTCAAGATCGGGTAACTCATTCTAACCTGTACTGTCCAACTCGTGCTGTGTGCGCGTGTCTTTCTTGGAATTATAATTTCTTATTGGCTCTTTCCCTTTAGATTATACTAGACATGGGATCGTTTTTTTATATCTCTGTCGTCCCATTCGAACCTGCACGCGATAACGTTTCCCTTCCGCAGTTGGGACGCGTTTAGTAAGGCGCTCGGCTGCTGACCCGAAAGACGCGGGTTCGATCCCGGCCGTGGCGGTTCACTTTCTATGGAGGCGAAATTCTAGAGGCCCGTGTACTGCGCGATGTGAGAGCATGTTAAAGAACCTCAGGTGGTCTAAATTTCCAGAGCACTTGACAACGGCGTCTCTCATAGCCTGAGTCGCTTTGGAACCTTATACCGCAATAAACCAAACCAAACCAAATTCGCGGCAATTGGTCTCCACGCGTCAGGACGAACCTGTTACTTGCATTGAGCGTTTCTTTAAGAATAAAAAATCGACGAGAACGCTAAATGATTTAATTCAATTAAGCATGAAGGGAGTTGCGAGATGCCAAGCTGCCTTCGTGCGTTGCCGCTGAGCAAGGGATGGAACGCTTTGCACGTGTAGCCAAACGCGATCACGTCAGGGACAAAGCAGAAGCGGCACGCGAGCACACCAAGGCAGAAGCAGGACTCCAGCACCAATTAAGGCTCACAGAACGTGGTGGGCACGGCGTCGACTGCGGGGTACCCCTCTGCGGGTTTCTCGCCCTTTTCGGAGCGCGGGGACGCGGTCCTCGCTGCGCTGGACGAGCCCGGCGACTCGCCTCTCGCGCCCGCTGGCTGGGACGTCGTCCGCTCTGTCTCCTGCGGGTTCCCCGCTTCGTGCGCAGCCATCCTTGGCTAAGGTGTCGCCCTTCGGGGATGCTGCCGTGCCATCTGCGACTTCTGCGGAGGCAAGCCCGCGCCAAGCGCTGGATTTAGAGGCCCTTCCGGACTTGTCTACGGTGCTGCTGATCCAAAAGCAGATCACTGCCATTGTGAACAACAAGAAGAACAAACTGGCCAGCAAGGCGCAGCCCGAGGTCGTGAACCTCTTGTCGGTCCTGGCCAAGAACTGCGTCGGACTTTCGCGCCCTGGCCTTCGACGCTCAAAATCGCGCGGATGTCCTCAGGGACATGTGCGCCGCGTTCCAGCAGGAGTGTGCGGCCCTCCGCTCGAGCCAGGCGCTCGCGGAGGCCGGAATCGAGTTTGCGGCCCCGGCCTTGGCGGCCACTTTTGCGGACATCTTCCGCGGCTCGGCGCCTGCTCCCGCTGCGGACGCTTCGTCGGCCACTCCTTCTGTGACCACGTCTGCGACTTCCGGGCAAGTTTGCGTTTTGACCTCTGTGCCGCAGTCGTATATTTAATCGCACAGTGTGCTAGCGAGCCTAAAACAGAACATAAATCCGGACTAAGCAGGCGTCGGCCCGATCGTTCTGCGGTCCACCGTGATCGGCGGCACTGCACTGGCGCGCGATTGCGAGATGGTGGAGCATCTCCGCGCCGCAGTACAAACGAACGTGTTGACGCGCTCGTTCATGTTGCGCGTCGCCGAGCGCCGCAGGCCGCATGTCAGGATCTATGGCGTGGATCCTGTCGTCGCAGATCCCGCGGTTGTCGCGCAACTGCATTCGATAAACCCTGGACTGTACCTCGACTCGCGCACGAGCGCGCGTCTCTGCACGTTTCGCCTGCGCCACGGCGCGAAGACTCGTGTTGCACCTGGCGCGTTTCGGCGCCTCATTTCGCGGCGCTACGTCACAATCCGGTGGTCCTCGACATCTGTTGCTGAGGGCATACATGTTGCCAGGTGCACGTTTTGTGCAACCTACGGCCACTCCCGCAGAAACTATCGCCAATCGGCACTGCGGACAGCGCGGTCTGCACCAGGTGTGCGGGTGATCACACCGCGGATACCTGCGCGGTTCGCACTGGCGACACCGCTGAGTGCCCTAGAGCCGGGCGCGACAGACCGCCGCATCCCGCGGTCGCGCAGACTTGCTCCATTTTTTATGGAACGAATCTCTCGTCTGCGCTCTTGCACTGATTATGGCGCTCCTTAAACCGTGATATCTGGTGCCGGGCGGGCGGGGAGCCGCGTTTCTTCCCTTCCTTTCGCGTCGCGGCTGGCGTCGCGTCTCAGGGCACGGGCGCCTTCGTCGCGATGTGCTCCTACGTCTCCTTTTATACCCACATTTTTTCGCCGGCGGAGGCAATTTTTCTTTCCTCGTTAGTCTTCTTTCGCCGCTCGCGATGCACTCCTTCGGAGCGCTCACACTAATTCCGTCTTTTCCTTCGAGTTTCTTTTACAGGGATTCATGATCACTGTGTTCCTCTTTCACCTACTCTACGGTATCTCAGGCACTACGCTTACTCAAATGCTTGATGCCACCTTACGTGTCTTCATTGCGGTTGGTTGTGGGTTCCTTGGCACAGAAGAATTTATTTAAGTGAGGTTACTGATACCCTGGCGGAGGCATCTTTTTAAGGCCCACGCATTTCTCTTCCATCCTGCACATATATTACTGCGGCCAGGTTTTGCAGGTATGTGCTCATGAATGAATTTGCAGCATCAGCGCTCACCTCCTCTCCCGACTTCATCTTCCTACCCGCGGTGCTGTAAAAGGTGGCGATCATGCATGCTTGAGGTTATTTCACACGCCTACGTTGTCGCCTGCCTCAATTGAACTTCTTCCTACATAGTTCTGGTCCGGCGGTCACCCCATTGTGCCCGGATTACGCTGAACCCGAAACGATAGATCAGTTCTTGTTGACCTGCCACCGTTTCTCCTATTTACGGAGGCGCCTGTTAGACACACCTGTTCCGACAGCTCGATCTGTCTATCTGCTGGGGTTGTCTCTTACTGCTGCCTTCCTTGGGCACAGTAGCTGAAGTGTGCTGTTCGCCATTCAAACTTTCCTTTAAGACAACATCCTAAACTCTTCCTCATGTTCCAAATTCAGCTCTACCCAAAGCTTCCTAAACACGGCACGTTCAGCTCTGTTCCCACTTAGTCACCCATCTCACAGGGTTTGATTTCTTTATTTATACCTACACATCTGAGTTCATTTTTATTTATTTACTTATTGTGTATTACTATTTTTGTTGTTTTATTATTACCTTTCTATTACTTATTTCATTTTATTTCATTTTTTAATGCTTTGTGCGCCTGTCAGTCGCCGTCGTGTCATGGCGCCATTATCTTTTTGAGGAGAACCACTTTTTTTTAATTTTAAGGCGAAAGCCTTTAATGCCTCATCGTTGTCGACAGAAGGCTGTCTGTCAACAGAGGTGTCGCGCTTTTGACGGGTTTCCACCGAGATATGTGAGACAGCTACTGCGTAATTTCCTTTTGTCATATAGTTTTCATTTTCGTCATTACAGCCCCTCTTTCTCTTTCTTCTTTCACTCCCACTTTCTCCCTTCCTCTACAAATGGATTACGGATGTCCGCCGAGATATGTGAGACAGTTACTGCGTAATTTCTTTCCTCAAATACAATTTTCATTTTCTTCATTACGGCCTTTCTTCCTCTTTCTTCTTTCACTCCGACTTCCTCCCTTCCTGAAAGGTGCGGTGCAGGTGTCCATCGAGATGACAGAGTATTACAGCGCCGTTTTCTTTCCTCAAAAACGTTGCGTTCAAAGGGCAAGGCATAGTGCCGAACGGGTGGTGGTGGTCCGTGGACTCCCTGGCAGCGCTACAACACGCTGTCACGTTCCACTCCTAAAGGCGAAGCTTAAGCGTCATTAATTAGCAATTAACTAGCATTCAGTCATCAATCAGTAATTAGCCATTAACTAGTAATTTGCCATTACTTAGGAATCAGTACTTATTATGTGTGATGTCATTCTGCGGTGACGTCACCAGTGCCACTTAGGCAGTAAAAGTGGTGCGCAAAACGCTTTCGCCTCTACGGACTTTAGACAAAGTGTTCCCAGAAATTTGCCTCCGCCACCACTTTTTTTTGTATCTCGGGCCCGGTTTCCTCGCCCGCTGGCTTTACGGGCCTCTACTTCCTTTCTTTTGCCCAGCGCCGGTTGCCAGCCGCTTACTCCTGCTGGTCGGCGGTTCCTGCGCCGTTTGGTGGCGGGATCGCATGTTTTTTGCTTGCTGTGCGGCTCTTTACGCCGCGAACAATTGCACGCAGTGTATTAACTACGCTGCGGTCCCGTAGGCTTGGTTCTGTGAGGTTGCCCGCTTTTGTCCGTGGGTTTTTGTGGTCTTAGGAGCTTCCCATTCTTTGCTAGCTTGTCTTGAGAGTGCCCGTGTGCCTTGGCATTGGGCCGCATGGGTTGCGCACTGATGCCGATTTCCGCCTCCTTGGTACTGCACGGGTTGGATGTATTATCGCGCGGTCTTTGCCCGGTGTTTGTGATCTTGTGCCGTGGACGCCTGCGCGCTTTCCGTTGGTGCCGCCGCGTTGACCTGGGCTCCGTCCCTCGTGCATGGCCGCGGCGGTCCTCCCATTCGCGCGGCCGCATAAATCGGGCCATTTTACTGCAAGGAGTCGAGTGCATGCTCCGCGCGCCGGTTCCTGCGCGCCTTCGAACCATGACCTCTGCTTCGGGCCGAGCGGAAGTCACCCTTCTTTTTTTCTTCGCTCCGTGGCTGGAGTCGTGCTTGGGGCACAGGGGGGCGAGTTTGGTGAGTGATAACTTTTTTTGGCGAGTGATAACTTCGTGACGCCGTCAATGGGTCCTGGCTTCTCCTACTGCTGCCCAATTCCCGGGGCTGCTTACGGGAGTCCACCGGCGTCTTGCTGTGGTTCTCTCCACCTCTACTACCACCTGGCTGCCTTCCGCCGCTTCCTTCGACGCAACGCCAGCGGCGCGTCGCAGTTCATCCGCCCACGTCCGCCCTGTCTGCCAGGCATGCCCACTTCACCTGGGACGCTCAAGAACCGATGAACTATTTCTTACCTTCATTTCAGCTGTAGTGACGACCGCGTGTTTTGTGTGCGTGTTTTTCGAGTTTTCATTTCTTATTGAATCATTGCCGTTAAATTATAAGCATGGCTTCGTTTTCTTTTGTTTGTTCTGTGTGTGGTCTTGTTCGAACCGGCACGCGCTCGAACCTGCGGGGCGCGCTCGAACACCAGGCTCCTCCCAGTTCCCGTCCGGTGTTCAGCCGCAGGTGGCTCCATGCTCCTTTCCGTGAACAGGCCCCGCTCTCAGGACAGGAGCATGGAGCCGCCTGCGGCTGAACACCGGACGGCAACTGGGAGGAGCCTGGTGTTCGAGCGCGCCCCGCATCCGAGCCACGCGGAAGCAGCTCGTCTTCGTGGCGCATTGTCTGGCGGCGGGGGCGATGTTGTGCCTGAACCCTCATGGCGTCTGGCCTGTCTGGGAACCAGAGCTGTGCGCCCGCCGTCGCGCAAAACAGGCACGGACTCGCCGCCATGGCACGGCGTCATCCTGGCTGGCCGGCTGACCCTTCCTCCTCCTCCTCCTCCTCACTAGCGTCGGATCGAGCCAATCCGAGCGGTGGCCTGTGGCGTGACCTTATCGACCACTGTTACGACTTGGTGCGTCTCAGTCTGCTGCCTCTGTTCAGCAGACCTGAGCGAAGAACGGTCGATGCGACGGTTAGTGAACTGACGTTTATGTACAATATTTACAAGGATTTTTACATTAATGTAGAAGGGCCGTGAGCACAACGGGCTAGGACGAGGCCCTGCGGAGAGCGTCTCTCTGGCACGATGGCGTGTCTGCTGCCCGTCTGCTACCGCGTCTAAGTGCGGCTTTCCTCTTATAGCCGCCGGTGACCGTTGCGTTCCTCTGCACCCGGCGTTCCTCTGCACCAGGCGTTCCTCTTCTCCGATAAGGTCACGCCCCAGGCCACCGCTCGGATTGGATCGATCCGACGCTAGTGAGAGGAAGGAGGAGGAAGGGTCAGCCGGCCAGCCAGGATGACGCCGTGCCATGGCGGCGAGTCCGTGCCTGTTTTGCGCGACGGCGGGCGCACAGCTCTGGTTCCCAGACAGGCCAGACGCCATTAGGGTTCAGGCACAACAGCATTGAGAAATATACAAAACATCGTACGACGAGGAAGGCGCGCGAAACTAATGCCTGACGCATCTTAGGGGTGATAACAGAAATGTTAAAGAAAACAGATTGCTTTCAGGTTCTGGCTCTTCGGTGACCAACTACCCAAGGAAGTGAAGCCTAGGTAACCAGTGATGATTGCGCAAATATTGTCATTCAACGGCAAAACAGCGAAGCTTAATACTTGTCCATCCTCTATTTCCTGAAAAAGAGAATTATAGATGATGCTTTTTTCCTAAGCACCCTTCCAGCTTGTTTTTGCGTGTCGCTGCCGCCATTAGGCCTCTTCAATTTACCGCGCCCAAGTTCGCCTCTAAGAGGAAAAAGCATCATGGTCGCATGGACTGCCGGCGACCGGAACCAGAAACTCGGCAATCACGGCGGCAAACAAACCGCGGATCACGGAGGGCAGATGTTCTCTCTATTTATTTATTTATTCAATAAACCCCTAAAGGCCCTCAATCGAGGGGTATTACATAGGGGGGAGCAATGACACACAACGCAAAATAAGAATGAGCAAGCACCAAGGTGCAATACATAAATACAGAAAGCACATGTAGAAAACAAAACAAAAAACAAACAAAAACCTATAGTATACATTGTAATTTACACGAAAAAAGAACAGATAGTGTTTTAGAGGCATAACAACCGCAGGAACAAAACAAAATAATAAAACAGCTGAATGCAGCAAGTGGTACAATCAATTAGTAAAGCTAAACAGACATTTGGGTTAGAAGGTCCTGAAACTTGTTAAGAGCCCTTTCAGAAGCGATGTGTGATGGTAGACTATTCCAGTCGACTATAATACGTGGTACGAAAGAGTTAGCAAAAACAGAAGTGTGGCATGATATGCGTTTAACTTTCAGCGGGTGGTCGCGACGTGGAAAAAAAGATTCAGGTGACTGAAAAAAATCGTTATGGAGCAGAACATGATGGTAAAGTTTATGGAAAAGGGTCAAGCGTGATAGTTTACGGCGATGTGATAACGTATCAAGTTCGGCGCGAGCTTTTAGCGCGGTGACGCTAGTATGACGAGAATAATAAGAAAAGATGAATCTAACGGCACGGTTTTGCAAAGATTGGCCGACGCATATTCGATTTTAGGCCGTATTAAGGTAACGGATGCGAGTTTTTTTAGGTGAAAAGGCGCTTGTTACGTTACGTTTTGGAAGACCCAGAGAGCGGTTAGCAGCTGCAATAATATAGCTGAGATCGTAATTCCATGTTAAATTAGACTGAAGGTGTGGTCCGAAATACTTGTAGGAAGTAGAAAGTTCAACCGGGTTATTAAGGAGAGTGTAAGATGTCGGGATGCGGCAAGACTTGCGAGTGAAAGAGGCAAGTTTAGTTTTAGATGAATTAAGGGTCATTAACCAAGAAGAACACCAGTTACTAATGGAATTTAAATCAGTTTGCAAAGATTGGCGGTCAGAGTCGTTAGAAATGGTACGGTATATAACACAGTCATCAGCGAATAATCTGATTTTGGATGATACGCAGGCGGGTAAGTCATTTATGAAGATTAGAAAAAGTAAAGGTCCCAAAACGCTTCCCTGGGGAACACCGGACGAAACGGATGAGGAGGACGAAAGATGATTATTGACAGAAATGAACTGAGATCGACATGCAAGAAAAGCTTTAACCCAGGCAATAACATCGGAATGAATGTTCAACTGGGTTAGTTTGAGCAAACGTCTGTGATGGGGGACCCGGTCAAATGGTTTAGAGAAGTCAAGGAATAGCGCATCGACTTGTTTGCTGTGTCCACTGATGAAAAGAGGTCGTGAGAGAAGCTGGAAAGTTGAGTGTCACATGAGAAACCCCTTCGAAATCCATGCTGGTATTTGAATATGATGTTGTGGTGCTCAAGATAGCTGATAATATTAGTGCAAACAACATGTTCCATTAGCTTAGATATGGAGCTAGTTAAGGATATTGGACGATAGTTGAGAGGATTAGAGTGGTCACCAGATTTGAATATGGGTATTACTTTAGCTACGCGCCAATCCCTAAGAATCGATCCAGATGATAATGACGGAGAAAAGAGTGATGACAATACTGGATAAATGCTCTCAGAAATGTTTTTAAGAATCTTGTTGTTAAAGCCCAGAGGATCAGAGCTAGAAGTTAGTTTAACATTATTCAGGAGGGATTTAATTCCTTCGTCATTAATAACTATTTGGGGCTTAGAAACCTCAAGAAATTGATTTAGGCTGGGAGCTGTAGCGATGTCTTCTAAAGTAAATACGGATGAGAATGCTGAAAGAAACATCTGAACACATTCGGATGCAGGAATTGGAGTGTTATTCGAGTCAGTAAGGATAATGTCATCAGAGTTGCGGGGATTAATAACGCGCTAGAATCTTCGTGGGTTATTGGTGATGATTGTTGGCAAAACATTGCTGAAGAATTCCCTGCGGGTTTTTTTTAGTAATACCTGGTATTCTTTATCGCTTTGCTTATACCTTTCAAGAGAATGAGTATTTCGATGCGCTTTGGCTTGTCTGTACAGACGTTTTTTTTTCTTATTATTAGCTCTACGAAGCCTGAGATCAAACCAGGGTACACTTGGGTAGCACTTTATCGATATAAGAGGAATGCACTCATTGATGAGGTTAGTAAGTGTAGTTTTGAACAACATCCAGTTCTCCTTAACAGAATGAGAGGACCAATCAGAAAGGTATTGCACTGAGAAGGTGGTTAATTCGGAATTCGGTTTGGTTTAGTTTGGTTTATGGGGTTTAACGTCCCAAAGCGACTAAGGCTATGAGAGACGCCGTAGTGGAGGGCTCCGGAAATTTCGACCACCTGGGGTTCTTTAACGTGCACTGACATCGCACAGTACACGGGCCTCTAGAATTTCTCCTCCAAAGAAATTCTAGCCGCCGCGGCCGGGATCGAACCCGCGTCTTTTGGGTCAGCAGCCGAGCACCATAACCGCTGAGCCACCGCGGCGGCAATTCGGAATTCATTTTGTGAAAGTTAGCCCTGTTGTAGCATCTTATCTTTTTTTGGAACAGTTTTTCTTTCGCTCAACAGATAGTTGATGTGCCCGCTGATAATGTCGTGATCGCAAAGGCCTTCATGATGAATGACATCTGAACAAATATTTGGGCCACTAGCTTCTCGTTGGCCTCTAGCTTCTCGTTCTGCTGCGTCTCATTGCTACGCACGCGTACGACAGAAATAGGCTTGCTTGGTGTCGAAAACAACGACCTGAGGTTATTGAGGCCTGCATGCCGCAGACTGCCGAACACACAGCTGATCAAGCTCGCAATCTTATTCAACGGCGACGACAACAAGAGTGTGTGCTTTCGGTGCACAATGTGCTGTGTAAGCTTCGAGAAATTCTCAAAAGCATGCGATGAGCAATCGCAATCTAACGTGTTTCAGTCGACACCACATAGGAGGGAAAAACTGCCCGTGCGTTGTTTATCAAACGACATGCCGTGCTCTCGCATTATTGTGTGTTTGCTTACTACGCATTAAGTATATATGACTGGCATGACCGCCGACGATCGACTCTGCATGATGATTGACTCTGCTGTGGTCGTTGAGGCTTATACGCTCGTGGACTGCTTCCTGTAAGCTGTAATCAGAATGGAATCGGGATACCTTTCGTTCATCTGCAGTCTGTAGGCCTCCGGCTTTTGCTGCGGGCAGGGAATGCACGCATTATCTCGACTAAAGCGCATACGAGCTTGTTGAACGTTCACCTCGAACAAGCGAGTGTACTGTGTATATGTAATAATACGACTTTACCGCAGAGAACTGGCACTGGAATGAAAGGCGCTACAATAAAGGACTGCGTGTCGGCGCCTCGCGTTCCGCGTGTACTTGCATGATGATCAGCGCTAAGAGCTTGTTTTTATCTTTATTTTAATGAGCCAAACGCGAGATGTATGCCTACCGTACTTCTGATATTTTGAGCATATTGATACGTGATGGCAAGCCAAGGAACAGAACGACATGATTGTAGAAGGCGTTGGTTCAGCCCTATAAATAGAGACGCTGGCGACAATAAAGGGTATTTGGCTTCCGGTCTTGAGGGTGTTCATTGCTGCGGCTTCGTCCGCTAGCATGGGTCCAGGCTAGGCCTAGTAGCCGGCCCATCTCTGCAACCCTGTCATCTCGTCAATCTCTACATGGTGTCAGAAGTCTTTGGATTCTGATTTTTCTTTTTTTCTAATCTTTAGGCTACCTCAAGACCGTCTACAACGCCATGGACGCCGAGAATTCAGCAGCTCCTCCGTTGTCTTCGACTGAGACGCAACCTCGGTTCGCTGGTTTGTGTGGCCTAGCACCGCCACCAGCGTTCGACTTCGATGACCCGGCCTCCTGGTCATCGTGGGTGGAGCAATTTGAAGATTTTGCTGTCACCACGGGTGCATCTTCAGCAACGGATGAAGTAAGAATTCGCACACTTCATTATTGCTTGGGTGTTCAAGCGTGCCACATCCTCTCTTCTCTTGGGCTCACCGAGCTGGAAAGCGCGTCGTATGCCGAAGTTAAACAACCCTTCACGGCTCACTTCATTCATCCAGTGAACGAAGTTCATGAAAGTTTTCGCTTCCATAAGCGTGTACAACAACCATCCGAGAGCGTGGACGCATTCTATTACGCCCTGCGTTCGATGGTAAAGAAATCCAACTACGGCTCTTCCAGCGTCGAAGACAGGCTGATTTGTGACCGCCTCGTTGTAGGCCTGTTCGATACTAAGCTTTCGTAACAGCTTTGCCGAACGGCGGCTTTGACTCTAGAGAAGGCGCTTTTACGTGCCCGCTTGTATGAGGACGCGCAGAAAGTAAGGAACGAGCGCACAACGGTACGTTGCCTGTTCACTTGGACGCCACCGCGCGTCGAAAATCCATTCCGAGAGACGGTCGTCGAAACGCTTCGGAAAAACCCTGCAACTTCTGCGGACGCGAAGCTCATACACGTGATAACTGCCCTGCACGGAACGCTGCATGCAGGTTCTGCAAAAATAAGGGTAATTTTTAAAGCGTCTGCGTCTCCAAGCAACGCTTATCTGCAAGACACTCGCACTCCATTTCTGTGCACCCTATCAAGAACGAGAAGACGGAGAACGCCAAGTTCGTGTGTGTCAAGGTCAACGGACTTCCTCTTGAATTTAAAGTGGACTCTGGTGCAGAAGTGACTGTGGTTCCCGCCACCTTTTCAGGCATTCCGTCGCGGCTGGACGCGCCGGAGGGTCGCCTCACCGGGCCAGACAACCGGCAGTTGAGGGTTGCTGGTCAATTTTTAGCTACCCTTGAATGGAAAGGTCGCACTTCGCAGCAGAGGGTCTACGCCCTGCCATCGCAGTCGACGCCAATTCTGGGTTACCTCAGCCATCACAGCTCTTGGAGTTGTTCATTTCGTTGATGCGCTAACACGTTCGCAAGTAAGTCAGGCTGCTCCTTCTCATTCTCCTGGCCAGTTGCCGACGCAGGAAATTTTTGAAAGCTTAGGGACTTTTGGTGCGGAGTACACTATCCGACTAAAACCGAACGCTGTACCGTTTGCTCTCAGCGTCCCACGTAGGATCCCCTGCCCCTCCATAACGTGGTTAAAGATGAACTTGACTCGCTTGCAAGACTGGAAGTTATTAGGCGAATTGACAAGCCAACGGCATGGTGTGCAGGCTTGGTGGTGGTTCCTAAGTTATCAGGTGGATACCACCTCTGTGTGGATCTGACCAAACTTAACAAGGAGAAGAACTTGGTTTGGGGCTAGTTGGTTCATGATTGAAGTTCAGAATGGCACAAAAGAAACACACACAGGAAAAATAGGGGATGACACAAGGCGCTCTTTGTGTCATCCCCTATTTTTCCTGTGTGTGCATCTTTTGCGCCATTCTGAACTTCAATTAACAAGGAGGTTCTCAGGGAAAGGCATGTTTTACCTACGGTTGAATGGCTCTTAGGACAACTAGGTGATGCCAAAGTTTTCTCAAAGCTGGACGCCACTGCCTGGATTTCAGCAAATCCGTCTTTCGGAAGATTGTCAGGAATTCACTACATTCATCACGCCTTTTGGTCGTTACTGCTATTGTCGTTTGCCGTTTGGAATAACATCTGCTCCGGAATTCTTTCAAAGGGAAATGGCTAGAATCTTGGAAGGTCAATCTAATGTTGTTAATATGATTCATGACATTCTGGTTTTTGAGAAAGATAAAGAGGAAGACGACCAGAAGTTATCTGAAGTTCTGGATCGTCTAAGCAAAGCAGGTGTAAAGCATAACAAAAACAAATATTGTTTTGGCCAACGGCGAATAGAATTCCTAGGCGTAGTTGTGAATGAAAACGGTATTTCTCCGAGTCCTGACAAGCTTGAAGCTATCCGTTCTTTACCAACTGCGACAGATGTTCATAGTGTCCGCCGGTTTCTTGGTATGGTGAATCACATTGGCAGCTTCCTTACAAATCTGTTACAGGCTACAGCACCAATTCGAGAACTCCTAAATAAGCATAGCGACTGGTACTGGGGTCCTATGCAAGAGTTAGCTTTCAACAAGGTCAAATCAATGCTCACGTCTTCACTGTGTGCACCTAAGTATAATCCAAGCTACAATACAACTCTGTCATGTGATGCCAGCTCTTTTGGCATTGGCACAGTTATTTTGCAAGAACAGCCCATTGGTGAGCTACGTCCTGTAGCATTTGCGTCTCGTGCTCTGTCAGAGGCAGAAAAACGCTACAGCCAGACAGAAAAAGAGGCTCTAGCAGTGGCATGGGCAATTTACCGGTTTGACCAGTTCATTCTTGGTATCCCATTTATTGTGGAAACGGATCATCAGCCTCTAGTAACACTTCTAGGGAAATCAGATCTTGACATGATGCCACCTAGGATTCAGAGGTTCTGTATCAAACTGGTGCGATATCAGTTCCGAGTTGTTTATGTTCCTGGTAAGCAGCTTGCTACTGTAGACACGCTGTCTCGCACTCCATTAGCTCCACCTCCTCAACAAGTGGACATGGTCGAAAAATTCTTACAGCTGCGTATTTCAGCAATTACTGAGACTCGTCTGATCAGTCTTGACTATGTTCGCAGCCTTCAACAGCAGGATGGAGAATGTACTCTTTTAACTCAATACTGTACTCAGGGTTGGCCGCGTAAGGAAAGGCTTCCACATTATATGAAAACGTATTGGGAGTATAGAGGTGATTTGTCCCTCATAGATTCTATTCTCTTTAAGGACCATAGACTTGTCATCTCTGCTTCTCTCCAAAAGGTGACGTTAGAACTTCTCCACGAGGGTCACCAGGGTATCAATAGAACACGTCAACGGGCGCAAGAAGCTGTATGGTGGTTTGGCATGTCTCAACAGATCCGTGACAAGGTACTCATGTGCCGACAATGTGCTTCAACACGAATCCCTCGTCAGGAGCCACTTGTGGTTACAAAAACTCCTTTGATGCCATGGGAGCAGGTTGGCATAGATTTGTTCAAGTACAGAGGTCATGATTATCTGTTGGTAGTCGACTATTACTCGAGATATCCAGATGTCATTCACCTGAAAAATTCCATTTCTGTTGACGTTATAAATGCCATCAAAAGCATCTTTGCTCGATTCGGCATACCCAAGCTAGTGAGAAGTGACAATGGACCTCAGTTCTCTTCAAAGCTCTTTTCCTGCTTTGCGGGCAGTATGGTTTCGAACATAGAACGTCAAGCCCTAATTACCCGCAATCGAACGGTGAAGTTGAGCGAATGGCTCGCACCATCAAATACATCTTCACCAAGTCTGCAGATCCATTTCTCGGATTGCTGGCCTATCGTAATACTCCGGGTGTTACTGGTTACAGCCCAGCGCAGTTGTTGTTAGGTAGAAGATTGAGGACAAGGTTGCCAATGGCTAAGTGCCAGTTGAGACTCAAATGGCCGTCATCTAGGATTTTCCACTCCAAGGATCGGCAGGCTCACCAGCTTCAGAAGAAGCATTGCGACAAAAGGCATGCAGCCAGTCGTCAGAGAGATCTCGAAGCTGGGGATCGTGTTTGGGTCCGAGATGTAAAAGCTCCTGCGGTGGTACTTAGTCCAGCAGCCCGACCGCGCTGCTAAGTGGTGGAGACTCCGACTAAGGTTTTAGTCCGCAACAGAATTCATTTGATGCCTTTTGTCAATGATATTTCTGTTCCGCAGTCCACAGAGCTTGTGTGGAATCACAACTGGCATTCGACCTTGCCTACTCAAACACAGGCAGCATCAGAGCAGTCCTCGGGCACAAGCACTGAACCTCAGTGTTCAATCACGCTGTCGTCTCCGACAAGTGCACTTGACAGCAGCCCTGTTTCTACACCACCTCGAGGGTTGCTCGGTTACTCACCTCATCGTGAGATACTTCAGTCTTCGCCAGAAGAAGTCCTGGACGCTCTCCCCTCTTCGTCACCACCTGGGCGCACTACAAGATACGGCCGACGTGTGAGGACACCTCGCAGACTGAACCTGTGAACCTGTGTGACTGAACCTCGCAGACTGTGTGTGACAGTGAACTGTGTCGTGTGCATGATGGGGGTCATTATGTCGGGAAGGGGCGATGTAGAGGGCGCTGGTTCAGCCCTATAAATAGAAACGCTGGCGACAATAAAGGGTCTTTGGCTTCCGGTCTTGGGGGTGCTCATTGCTGCGGCTCCGTCCGCTAGCATGGGTCCAGGCTAGGCCTAGTAGCCGGCCCAACTCTGCAACCCTGCCATCTTGGCACTCTCTACAATGATGACCGATGAAATATGATTTTAATGGCTGCGGTTCTAGCGCATGCCCTCCGTCCCGCGCCACAGCCCGCTTCTTCGTCATCTTCTTCGTAACATTACCCGGGGCCACCGAGCGATCCTCCCGATCAATTACGTGAATTCTGAAGCATGAGCGGACGGGGAGGATGGTCAGAAAAGATAGAAGAAGATGAAAGGCTTGCCACCACGATTGATGAGATATGAAGAGTTGCCCCCGGAGCTCCAGGGCCAGTGGTCGGTCGCCCAGAGCCGAAGGTGAAAGTTTATGGACTCGCGTGGCAACTTGGGTGGGGGTGCCGTCTTGGTTCTTGTCGTCGTCGGGTCATAACGGGTCTGGTCCTGGTCGCTGTGTCTTATGTTCTGGGCTGGGGACGGGACGGGGGGGAAAAGCGGCTGGTCAGTTCTGGTCAATTAGAGCTGAGGCGAGCCGGGCCGCGGAGTCCATCTCCCCTAGGGCGATGACCAAGGCGAGCAGAAGGCGGCGGTGCTCCAGGGACCAGGATGACGATGACCTCGTACCTCAAACCAAACGATACTTGATGGCAAGCCAGGGAACAGAACGCCATGATGACCGATGACATATGATTTTAATGGCTGCGGTCCTAGCGGGAGCCCGCCGTCCCGCGCCACAACCCGCTTTTTCGTCATCTTCTTCGTAACAATATGTGGCAGAAGGCACGAACATCAATCTCTACAGCAGTTAGCAACGAGAGAATCAGCACTCGGTCGGCTGCCGTAATAGTGACAACTGTGCGAGCATATATATGCCCGCAGAGATGCCTCGAGCAATGTGCTCGTGAGGGCTCTTAATATAGGACATGTTTCAATCAAGTGTTTTTCAAAGCTTATCCGCCTTTGCACTGCGCCGAACGCAATGAATACCATACGCTCTCGTATCGCGCTCAACCTAGACCTCGCAAAACGCGTTCAGCACATGCATATATGCGCGCGTCCTAGCGCGTACTCGGAGCTGGAATCAGCGACTGCTCTCGTGAAAGGCCTAGAACACCATCACAATATCAGCCGGGTGCCCGAAATTAACAGCTTAAATATTTTGTGAATCCGAAGTATGTGATCGTAATATGAAGCGAGCATTTGTGCTTGCGAGGTGGTAAGACGATCGAAATACGATCGCACATACGGACGCAAAACATATGAACAGCGAGAACTACTTTAACAGGCGTCATTTCAGGCGACAGAGACGATATGCACCGTGGCCTAGTCGAGACTAGCGCCTGCATCGCGCTAAATATCGCATGAAGAACCACGGTTCTTCTAGTTCATATCAAAATGGCCGCGCGAGCTTCCCGCTACCATATCACCTCTCCATCGGCTGCTAGTTGCCCGAGCCCTGCCAGCACAAAATCTTCGTGGCGAGTCTGGCTGCCCGCTGTCAACCCGAAACCGACCAGCCAGAGAAAAACGAACGCGTTCCGGGCAGCCTCAGGGAGTGGGCGGAGCAGTAAGAGAAAATCGAGCGCCTGGCGCAGCGCTCTGGCAGCCCGCAGGCAGCCCGCGAGCTGCGAGAGGCGGATAATCGAAGAGGCCCATTACGAATAAAAGGCAATGGGGTTTCATAGAGCAAAAAAAAAACTTCAAAGGACGCCTTTTACTTTTCCTTAAATATGAAACATCTAAACATGTTCAGAACCTTGGTTATTTAAAGTTTTATAGATATTTCTGTTGTCCTAATAGTTAGGCAAAAATTTTCTCGCACTCCAAGGAAGCCAAATAAGAAAAAAAAATTATTTGGAGTTCAAAACCGTACACTACGTCGAGAGAAAAATATTGATGTCAAGAAATTGCTTTTTTAGGCATATGTAGCTATCGATTGCTTTGTTATGTTTTCGAAGTAAAATCATGAATGATGGTACGTTGGAAAGTACCGTTCTGGGTCGTTTATTTAGGACAGTTTACGCGGGTAAATAATTTTGCAAGTGGTCTGCTATTAAAAGAAAGCTGTGTAAAGTATGTCCCTCAAAGAATGAAAAGTATGACAATAAAAATTAAAAAGACCTTTCAGACTCTTTGCAACAGAGAGAATGTGGTTCCATTTATATTTTGCGAAGGTTTGTTGGGATTTTCATGCCGCCAATCAGCAATAAAGCAATAGTTTTCCACCTTTTGTTGGTGATCGCGTTCACATGCGGGACTAATATGCATGCTTGATCGAAGATCAATTCTTCAGCGAAGTGCGACAGCGGTACGTGACCTTCGCCCATAAGAATCCCCATTCAAGGATGTCAAGGAACTTTGGAGCTGTTGCGAGAAGGCTCATCGAAAACATCGAATAAATGAAACAACGCACTACGCTACCTTCACGCTCATTATACTTGCATGAGACATTCCGAAAAGTTTGCAAGGTTTAATCGAGAAACCAATTTTGAATAAAGCTTTACGCCTGTTGTGGAAGGAAATGCTATTATGAAAAGTGCCCTAACTATGTAGCTAACGTATGCGCATTCAGAGCTCAATAAAACGTTAAAAGCGTTAAGACACTAGTTTTGGCAAGGAGAACAGGCTCGTTATTGGTAGTTTATCAGCAATGAGGAATATTCCTCTTACGTGCACATTGAACATCTTTAATTCTTAAAACTGTATTTTAAGTGACGAATTATGTCGTTGCAGTCAGCTTTTGCTTCGTAAAAGCTGGTGTAATCTTCCTCAAAATGACACATACACGGTGCAAAACGACTTCTTCAGTGCCTAAAAACATTATGTTTTCGTAAGAATTTGACAAACAAGTGCCCGAACTTAAAATTCATGGATGTCTACGTGTCTCTAATCACATCTTTTCTTTGCATACAAGCGTTATTCAACGGAAAACCTTCCGGAAACAACCTTGATAAGCGACATCATGGCTTCAACTACAAAAAACTATTGAAAACTTTCAACACAAGCTAGGAGTGAATATGTAAGGGGCACCGCAAGTTAACCAACAAAACATGGCATTAATAATACGCGCATATTTAGCGGGGATGCAACTGAAGAACTGGGCACACATTCATAATGAAAGTGCACAGACAATCATAGTTTCAAACCTGCTTGCGAATATCAGCATTTCTAAAAGAACTGTTCGTGATCATATTTATGTTGCAGCGAATTTCTCGCTGACAGCCATGATCTCGCGTTATTCAGGAAGATCGTTGGTTTTATTCTTTCAACCTTTGGGAAACTGGAACGTTATTCTACTAAACTCATTTTAAGGCATTTTGATAGTGAATCTTCGCCGTTGATAGATGAAGCAAAACAGCCGACGGCGTTTTACAAACGGCTGCAATAAAATACAGGGCTCATAAACACTACATGTCCCTTCATCTGAATCGACATTGGTTAATAAATTCAAAGTTCGAAGGATTCTTTTACTGTTTCATGTGCAAAGTACTACTTTCGATTCCGAGGACACCGAGTGTTTTCACCACGCACGGCTTTCTGGATTGAACAGAGAAGAAAATGTTTGCGGACATGAAAACAGTGTCGAAAACCGGGACTGCGTGGCAGCATGGCTAGCCTGCTCTCACTCGAGCAGCACAACTGACAATGAGTTGGTTAAGCATCTCGTCACTCCGACCGCTTAATGGACAGAGGTGTTGAAGCGCGTGTCACAGTGGTTAAGCTTCAAGCTTAACTACTACGGCGCGCAGACATCGAGCGATATGGAACTGAAGCAGAAGTCACCCATCATATCTGTCAAATACCGTGTGTGATGAATGTACCGAGCACGTGTGAAAGACTGCCAAGTATCGTCTAGTTGACGAAGTGAAACGGACAAAGTACTTGTCTTTATTTGTTCATTTAACTGTCGATCTTACTTACCTTGGTCACCTGTCAGTTGTTTTAAGATACTATTAAATGGCTAATGCGCCGCCGCGGTGGCTCAGTGGCTATGGTGCTCGGCTGCTGGCCCGAAAGACGCGGGTGCGATCCCGGCCGCGGCGGTTGAATTTCTTTGGAGGAGAAATTCGAGGCCCGTGTACTGTGCGATGTCAGTGCACGTTAAAGAACCCCAGGTGGTCGAAATTTCCGGAGCCCTCCACTACGGCGTCTCTCATAGCCTTAGTCGCTTTGGGACGTTAAACCCAATAAACCAAACCAAACCAAACCTATTAAATGGCTAATGGCACGAACACCTTCTTGAATGTGTTCAATTAAATCCCTAATACAACATTTTGGGCGAGTTGGTTACCTACATTCATTATTACAGCGCAAAGACGGCACACAACAAGAACGGGACACAACAGCGCTGACTGTCAACTAAATTTTGTTGACAGTCAGCGCTGTTGTGTCCCCTTCTTGTTCTGTGCCGTATTTGCGCTGTAATAATGAATTAAATCCCATATCGGCTGCTACCATTCGATACCGTGATGTCCCTTTTGACGACCACAGGGTCTCTAACTTGACTGTAGGGAAAAGGCGTGTGACAACGCGAGTAATATCTCAGGAAAATACAAAGAACTGCAAGCACAGATTAAACACCTGAATGAATTGGCAGTCTACGTCCCGTACGCTGAAGTTCGTTGGCGCGTGTAGCGTTGACATTTGCATTGAGGCCGTGAAATGTTTTAGTGTAACGCAGAGATTATACGTGTTATTTGTTGCCACACCTAAGCGATAGCAATATCTTTTAGACAGCATAGATGGAACTAGCGGACACCTTGTTTAGAAAAGTGTCTCTGAAACATGGTGTTCAAGACATGCTGAGCCTTTGCAGGCCATCCTGAGAAATCCCTGATGGTTTGGTTTATTGGGGTTTAACGTCCCAAAGCAACTCAGGCTATGAGGGACGCCGTAGTGAAGGGCTCCGGAAATTTCGACCACCTGGGGTTCTTTAACGTGCACTGACATCGCATAGTACACGGGCCTCAAGAATTTCGCCTTCATCGAAATTCAGCCGCCTCGGTCAGGACCGAACTCGCGTCTGTCGGATCAGCAGCCGAGCGCCGTAACCACTGAGCCACCACGGCGGGGCAAAAAAAAAATACCTGAGCTGTTTTGTGTTGCCTTGAAGCTATCTCGAAGAACGAGGCAGAAAAGTTGAGACTCGGGACGCAGCTCAGTACCTCTTGGCGAAACTAGAGGCTACCTTCAAGGCAATTTTCTGGAGTGAAATCCTAGAGCGTTTTCACAGAACGAACGTAGCACTTCAGTAACCAGGCTTAGACACTTGAACTGCTGTGGATCGGCTAAGCTATCTCGAAAGCTTTGTTAATTCTTTTCGACCTCACTTTGATACCATCGCGGCAGGAGCGCGCATGCTGAGTACCAATAAGTGTTATCAGGATGAACGAGAACGTATCGTTTTGAGTTAGTACAAAGACGGAAAAAGTGATACTGCGCTAAAAGGTAGAAAAAAAAAGTTCATCGTGGAGACCTACAATTTTCTACTTCACACTTACGCTCCGCTTTGCGACTGCGAAGAGCTGCCTACGCTCAGCTTTGCGAAAGGTTGGATTCTAAAGACTGCTCACATATGATGAGAGCTACATATCTTTGCCACATCAGGATGAGAGGTTGGATAAAAACCTATGAGGTAGAGCCAGCATTTTAAGCTGAAATCATTCAGACTGTGAACGTTTTGTAAAGCTCTCTGTGTTAAGACACGACCGTCCTCAGAGTAACGAAGTTACTATACGAAATAAAAGTTATCAATGTGTTGCCAGACCTTTATATTGTTTTGCGAACGTACAAGATTGTCCACTCTTAGCGCGAACACACGAGCACGTGGCTAGGGTCTTTGGAGCGCCAGTGCGTCCTACCCAGCCGTGAATTGCAGCTGAGTGGCAAATCTTATACGCGAAGCACCAACTCCGAATACCTCTGCGGTTGCACCAGTGGGCTTCGATGCCTGGACTGGGCAGATGTAATCCCGCTCTGAAAAGAGATGCCACCCGTTCGTACGTTCGCCCTGTAAGGAGATTGTGCCGGCACACGCCTGGCAGACTGGAAACTGAGACATCGTTTTCATTCTTGTCCCTAATAAAAGGGCCCACGTCCAAACCTTTCGGACGCAAAGCTAAACTCGCCTGTTGTCATGTTAATTGAAAGGACCTTCTCCTCGATCCCTCCTTCGTAAACACTGCATCTGGTTTCGCCAAACCGTTGACAGGAGAGGTGTCATTTCAAAAGAGTATCACGGTTCGCGCTATATATTACACTTTCCACTAAGCCTGTTCCATGTGTCCTTTACCAGCCTCCATGTTGTCAATGAAACGCTCAGCTGTAATCTAAAAACGTAAACCTTTGTTGTCTGTCTTTCTTGTTGTTCTTGTGATAATAAGCCTGCTTAAAATCAGCCAGATTTCGAAAAGTGATAATAAAGGCCGTCTTCAGCACATCAATGCCCCTAGTGGGCCTTTGAGGTACTAATAAATAAATAAATAAATAAATAAATAAATAAATAAATAAATAAATCATTTATTTGCTGCTGTCCTTGCTTCTCTTATTTTCGACGAAAACATTTTGAAATATGTTTTGTAGTTAGGGTTGGTAATTTGCATCTGAAGTCTAGTTTCTACTTTGTCGAATTTGTGATGCCTTAAATATTGAAGAACACTTTGCGCAGAATAACACTAGACGGAACGGAGAATCACGTACACACACACGAGCCAGGGGAAGGTAGCAATGAAGAATAAATGTGTCACGAAACACCAAACACAGTTTGTGCCGTGCACTGTTGGAGTGGTGTATAAGGTTCCACTCAGCTGTGGGTCTGTGTACATAGGCCAAACAGGGCGCTGTCTCAATGACAGGCTCAGAGATCATGCCAATTCCTTGGGCTCAAATGGAGGCTCGAACCTGTCATTGCATTGCCTTAAATGCAAACACTATGTAGACAGGAATAAGAAGAAGAAACAGCAGTTCCGCCCCTCTCCTCCGTTCTACGGTGGTTATCGGGAGAGCCTCCGATAGGGCGGCCCGGGAAATTGTGGAGGCTCGCGAGATATCTAGTACGGCAGGCTGCGTGAGTAAAGCATCGATAGCCCTTCTCAAAAAAGAACTTGATTTTCTTCCTGACCGATAATTCGCTTTCATGTTGCTATTTTCTGGGCATTTCCGCTGGGTTTGAATTGTGTTGTGCCTATCACAGATGTTATTTTTGCTATACCAATGTGCTTCCACACGTGTTGCTCCGGCTATCATAGGCTGGCGCCCTTTCTGCTTTTTAAGGCGATGTTTCCGAAAAATACAGTTGCAAGTTTGCGCTCATGTGTGTGTACGTGTTTCTCCCTTCCGTCTTGTGTTATTCTGCGCAAAGTTTTCTGCTCTACTTAAATATTGAATATATCACGAATATATTGCGTATTTTTCTGTCGCTTGTATACAAATTCCTGCACTCGGCGGTTGTGTTGAATTTTAGTAAAAAATAAACAGCTGGTTTAGTTGGTTTATGGGGTTTAACGTCCCAAAGCGACTAAGGCTATGAGAGACGCCGTAGTGGAGGGCTCCGGAAATTTCGACCACCTGGGGTTCTTTAACGTGCACTGACATCGCACAGTACACGGGCCTCGAATTTCTCCTCCAAAGAAATTCAACCGCCGCGGCCGGGATAGAACCCGCGTCTTTCGGGCCAGCAGCCGAGCACCATAGCCACTGAGCCACCGCGGCGGCAAATAAACAGCTAATGCTAACGCATTACTGTCGCATGGTTTCAAATGACGCAATCAGTCCTTTTTTTCAATCCGGTGCCGTTAAAAGGAAACTTGGGGCAAATTTAATTTTTGCATTAAAGGGTTTAGGGTTCCCGTCCAGAGAGGAAAAAGGGGGAGAGCATGGGGGCCTGCGTGCGTGTTAGCAAAGGTCCCCCATTTTTCTAATTCCGGTTCCGGTGCTACCTGTTTTTCGCCTCTTGCACGTTTAGTCTAAGCAGACAAAAAGCAGAGATGTGCGGGGAAATGGTCGAAAAACGGATGGTCTGTTTGAAAGCATTTGCAACGAATATTGCTCCTGAGACTGTATCTTCTGTGCCTACTTTCAACAAAAAAGAAAGAGACACAAGATCTTAGTTCGACCCTCTAGGATTCAGTTCTATTTTGACATGGCCGGCGCAAGAAATGGAGCAGTGCGCGCCAGACCAGGCAGGGTCCGTAATGGGCGCCTAAAAGTGCGGTAACTTGTTCTTGTTCCCTTGGAGAATGGCACATACCTACGATGCGGTCCCTGTTTTTTATCTTTCTCACTTCATTCCGAGCCTGGAAAGTTCTTTTCTAGTTTCGACAGCGCCGTTTATATCTTCTGAATTGGCACGCACGTAATTCAGGTGCCACTTTAGCTAGTCAAAGTTTGAAACCGCAAGACTCTCGTTAAATCTGTCAGTGGTTTCTAGCGCTTCTGCGCCCTTTTATGGTTAAATTTTGAAAAAAAAGTACTTAATTCTGGCAACATTCAGGCACGTTCTACTAGACATATTAAAAAACTACTTTTTTTATTGTGGTTAGTTTCCTAAGCATTTATGTAGTCCTTCCAGCGTTTAATACTACTATTACCCTACGCGACGGCCAGTTCATGTAGTGATGAAGGTTAGGTGCTAGAACGGAATCAATGTAGTCGATGTCATATACTACTCACTGCCTATATTCTTTGGGCATCGTTTTTTAACCGCTGGAGCCGGTGCGCTACACTGTCACTAAAGATGAGTAAATATCAGCCACATTAAATGAACAGGAGGACGAAGACGCGGGTTCGATTCCGGCTGCGGCGGTTAAATTTCATGGGGGCGAAATTCTAGAGGC
Organism: Amblyomma mixtum; assembly: GCF_055824585.1. Lineage (NCBI taxonomy): Eukaryota > Metazoa > Arthropoda > Arachnida > Ixodida > Ixodidae > Amblyomma > Amblyomma mixtum. The sequence goes on from NC_143013.1 coordinate 125,659,112, forward strand.
CCGTGTACTGTGCGATGTCGGTGCTCGTTAATGAATTCCAGGTGGTGGAAATTTCCTAGCCCTTCACTATGGCGTGTTTCATAGCCTGAGTTGTTTTAGGACGTTAAACCCCACAAACGAAACCAAACGTTCTCCACATTTGCTTCCTGTCAGCTACTCCGTCAGACGATAATGCCCTCCATATTATAGAGTATTTTTCCGATGAATTCTCTGCTTCTTTAATACTTTACAAAATCGAATAAATCTCTCCCAAACCATGGAACTCCTTCGGTTTCCTAAAAGTAACAGGTTGACTGTGATACGGAAAGCTTATCAAACCTAAGCCCATTTATTCATCACTCACTTTCGACCACATCGAATATGTTGGATAGCAGAAGGCGGCTGTCGGAGCCCATGCTTGCTACACTATTCTACAATTAATTGTTCATTCATTAGCCATCTTCGCTACATCCGATAAAAATTTTTCGTTATATCCGGATATCTACTTTCTTATGCTAGCATTTACAGCGCAAGAAGAAACAAAAAAAAAGAAGTTAACACTGAAGAGACGACACGCTGACTTGTAAATAAAGTCATGTGGTAGTGTCCGGCCGTGTACGATGATACCCAGAGACGGTCACCAAATAACTGTTTCTTCCTCGCCAAAGTGAAGCGCGAAGACTTATTTCCTTTGTGTGTTCAACAACAAAGGAGCAGCGGCCGCAGACGGCGATCAAGCACCGCCATCGGAATCTTTGTCGTTGGCCCGAGTGTGCGATCTGAGCTGGGAGTTGTCTCCTACGAAGTTAGAAGTAGGGTAAGAGGGGAAGTGTTACAGACGGGACGACAGGGTGGGAGGTAACGATGGCAGAACAGTCGGACGGGTCACGTTGGGCGTACCCCGGCGCTGACACTTTCAGGGCCGGCGCCAAGAGAGCGAATAATGGAGAATCGATGATCGGTTTTGTCGCGACGAGCATGACCCTCCAAAGCTGCGAGAAAACATCACCGCTTGTGCCGGAGAAGGACCAGCTAAAAGAAAGTAATGGAGGCAATCAAAAGGTTGCTTAGCGAATGCGAGTGTCTAACTTCTAAATGCGATGGTGTAGGTTCTTGTAACATCCACAAAACACTTGCACTATGCTATGCCCTGCATTCAGCGATTTACTTTTATTTTTATGAAGGTGAAACCGGTGTGGAGGGAGAAGTTTTTCATGATCACCATCAGCCTGACTACGCCCGCTGCAGGACATAGGCAACTCCAATGTCTTCCCAATTAACCCTGTCCTTCGCCAGCCATGGCCACCTAATCCTCCCAAACTTATTAATCTCGTACTTTTGCCTAATTCTTTCTGCCGCCCTTCTGCTACACTTGCGCTCTCTTGGAATTCACTCCGTGTCCCCTTAAGCCCTTCGGTTACCTTGCCTTTGCACTAGATGCTCTCACACGCCGATTTCTTCTTGATTTCGCCTAGGATGCCATGAACCAGTTCGTTTCCTGACACACACTTTCCTATTCATGGTATTAACATGACATTGATTCTTTTTCTTTCCATAGCTCAATGCGTTGCCTTCAATTTCAGTTGAAACCTTTTCATTAGCCTCCACGTTTCTGCCCCCTGAGTGAGTAGTTCTAAGATATCGCTGTTATATACTTTTTTTCAGGCATATACGTAAACTGCCATGCACTCCTCCCCATTATTATTCATTCTGTTATTTAACTCGGCCGGAAGTAAGCGCATTCCCTTCTTCCGCCCGCGCCTATGAAGATTTACTTCTGGCGAAAAATTACAACCAAAAATATACTTCATACCTCATAGAGGAAATAGTAAGTGCCAAGTATGTGTATGCAGAATAAGATGATGTGCGTTTTACCTATTCCAAGATAGCGGCCTTGCCGGTAGTGTCACTTGCAGAAATCAGCGTTGAATTTCTAGTTTCGTGTTCATGCATTCCTTGTGGCACATTAAAAAGCCGTCATGAAGTGTCAATACAGATGCCTTTTAGTAATGAACATTTAGGAAAGACTCTTCAAAAATAACGCAGGGTTTTCTTATGTTACTAGCTATCAGCCGCTCAAGTGGCATGTCGCCGGTAACAACCATGCAGTAATGTACCAAAAAAAGCACATGTGATTACACATGGTTTTTTTCATGGCATTATTCAGTAACAATGAATATTTTTTTCATGTATTCCTTTTTGGTAACCTCAAAGTATGGCACTAAAGAAGTGGGAAAGCCCAGAAGGCACTGCTGTCAGTCTGGAAACGGAGGAGCATTGGCCAGGACAGGTTTTCTGAAAAAAGCAGTATATCTGTGAACTTCAATTTGTATATGTAATAAAAATTGTGAAATTTTAAAATGTCTTTAGGTGTAGATGAGCGGTCGTTATTTCTGATCATTATCTGCCGCGGTAAGCGTAGGCGCAGTGGCTGTCATAAGAGGACTAAAAAAGGTTGTTGTGAGGAAGACTAAAATAAAGAAGGAGTCTGATTTTACTCGCCTAAACAGGGGGAATTTAGGCGTGAAGACACTGAGATACAGCGATAAGCAAATGAATGGGAAAGACTCGTTCAATCGCCGGCTCAGTGTACAAGCGTCAAGCAGCGAGCGTAAGCGCACGCTATCTTCGAACAGTTTTTATAACTCTGAACAACTGTGAAAAACAGCCACGCAAAAAGAAATGAAGTGATGAATAAGTTGCGAACCTAAATGCAGATAAAAAATTGACCTACATCGCATCACTATACTTGTGACGTATAACTAAGGAAATGATACTTACAAAAGCCTTGACTATGAGCGCATCAATCGGCCTGCGGATTTTAAAGAACGCGGTTTTTCAGAAATAAATCATCGGCTCCGTTCCAAGGACTCATGCTCAGCGTCAGTGCTATACAGCATTCGTGTTACGCAATGAACACATTTACCAGCAAATGTAAATTCATTTCGAAATCCCTTTGAAATGGGAGTGGCACGAATGCTTTTTTATGGGAGAGGACAATTGGAGGCAGGGACATTAAAAATTTATAGACAAACTTATTACACCGATAAATATTTATAAACAATGCAAATGATTGAGAACTTTTGCCCAAATTTTGTAAAAGTGCGAAAGCAGAATTGCATGAAGGATAACGAGGACTATGAAGACAGAGATTACTCTGTGTCTTTGCTCCACAGGTGAAAGGTGATAAAGACGTCGACGTGCAAGCCACAGCGTTTGAGTGTGTTAATATTTAACACAAGGTGTGATAGGTTGCGACAATAGCGTAGTATATCTGTAGCCAACTAGGATAATCAAATCTTTATTGTAATATTGAATATAACATCTTCGCTAAAGTCCTTTTAAATCGGCTATGCCTTACACTACCTACTTTGATGGGGCCTCATCAGGCATGCGGCTTAAAGGAACAGTCAGTACAGTCCAATCTAAATTTAGCGCACACGGTGTTGCAATAGTGTAGCGACGCTCATGAACAATTAGCTCTGCTGTAAACTGACTTGTCAAAAGCGTCCGAAAGGGTGTCCCATTCATTTTTTTTTGTCTTCTAAACATGTCAATCCTGGTTCAATTATTTCTACTCGCATATGCCTTTGTTACAAAAAAATGGCAGTGGTTTAGCTCTGGTTAAACCGCGTAAATTGCGTTAGCAATAGTGCGCGCATTCTTCTGGCGATTCTTCGGCGCGTTGCTTTCGCCTGGTAGAATTGCGGCGTTCCTGAGCAGTCAGGTGTTGAAATTCATCGGCGACCGATGACGCGGAACCACTCTGCGAGGTAGAACGTTGTCGCCGAGCTGCATCCTTAGCACGACGCTTTGCAAGACCTTCTTCACGCTGTTCTGGCGTCTCTTGTGCACGTTTTCCCTTTCTCGCTTCTTTCTGTCGCTGCCACTTCTCCTTAGAGGACTGCATAGAAAAGCACCCACGCCAAGGCAAAGGTGCATTTACAGACGTTTTACAGCGCGGGAGCATGGGCGCCGCCATATTTGGTCACGTGACCATTCCGCCACGCTGCCAGGGAGTCCACAGAATGCCATCGCGCGTTCGGCTGTACGCTTTGCTCGTCGGTATATTGGTTTTTGAGGAAAAGAAATGCATCTGTCTCGCCTATCTCGGTGGACACCTGAACCTCCCCGTAACGGGAAGGGAGGAAGATGGGAGTGAACGAAGACACCGTATTCACTAGACGCGCCTTTGTTCATTCCAAACCGTCGAGCTGGCATGGCGGAGTGATTAGCGTGTCCGTCTCTCACTCCGCAGACCCTAGTTCGATTCCCCAACTCGACCAGTTTCTTACTCGGTGTTATTTATTTATATGGTCTGAGGAAAAATTAGGCTGATTGCTTAACCGATATCATTCGAATGCCGTCGATGCACTGCGTGCCAATGCTGCTAACGCCGGCTTCGAAGGTCCAAAAGCGGCGGACCTCCTAGTGGCGCCCTCTGTCGTAGACAGGGCAAACTGCTCGACGCCGCTGCCGCGCGGTGCGCCGCCGGCGCTGCCATCTGGCGGAGAACGGCTGAAGCAACGCTGTTCACGGTCATCCGTTCCTACCAACCCGGGCTAAGCGACGAGGCGAAACCTACAGTAGTATTGCTTACGCAATAAAACTGTTCACGCGCTTTATTATTAATAACTGTCGCTCACAACGAGACCGCATTCAGTCCTCTGCGAAACAGGTTTGCCCACTGTAGTCGTTCCGATTCGCATTATACGTGGAGCCACTTTGGCTAGTTGTTACAAGCAGTGCAGGCTTCACTGGTTTTTGTATTATCGGTGCCGAACTCAACTTATTATCTTGTGCAGATTTCTGGGCTTATAATCCAAACATCGATGAGGCTGTTAATTTAGCGGAAGTCTCCGGTTCTGTATGAGGAGCTCGGATTAATCCTTCTAAGAGCTCCTGTCTCTGATTTGGTATTTGGGGAACGACATCTGCCGACTATGCTGGTATGCAATGGATATGTACGTCAACAAACTAATTACATTTCCTTTGAGTGCCTATAAGCACAGTGCAGATTACTGGAGAGGCCGCGTGCCAACTCTTCAGCGCTATGCTCAGCCTTTTGTGCCTAACGTTCTCTCGATTTTTGGCAGGGCGACCTCATGCAATGTTTCTGGGCATTAAATTCATTATGTACTAAATTCATTGCATAACACTAAATTCATTATTAATTGCACAACAGTTTATATCCAGCGTTCGCGCAGAGCTATCGAAGCTTTTGTATGGGATTTGTCCTTGGAATCAATGAAGCGTGACAACCTTTTCTGGCTTGTAAGCGCTGGCGGCCTTTGTTTAGTTCACCTGTTTGTCCGAGGGATAGTTTCACGTTTCATGTTTTTTCGGGACTCTGCACAACCAAGAGAGCGAGCATTCCTGCAAACAAATTTAGTTGAGACATAACCGAGACTTACTGTGTCTTCTAATATTTCTGATCAATCATGTTTGTGAGTATTCAGGCTCAGGTGTATGTGGCAATTCATTTCCTACTTGTCGTTCTTCCCCAGAGTTCCTTATTTCGGTGTCGAGGAGACGGTGACACAGGGCCTTAATTTCGATACTGTTCCCTCCGCCAATGTATCGCTAAGTGCATTTTGGCATACCGCGACATGACTTACTCAAAAGGGTACGTGAAATGCGCCTCTCGCCACATCGCATAACATTTCCCTTTAAGCTATAGATTGAGACAATAGCCGTTGAGACATGGCTAGATAAAAAGAGTATTTTTGTCTGTACGGTTAATTGTCGCCTATATTATGCTCCAGAAAGGAATGAGCATTGTTTCTTCATTTTAGAGATGCAGTGCTCTGAGAGAACATCATTCCACAGACATAAAAAAAAAGTATTCGACACCGCATTCTGTACCCTTCCTTACAGCACTGCGATTTGTTTCTGAACACATAGATATGTTATTTTAATTATATTACACGGCCTCTCGAAAACACGTATAGGCAATGGTTGTTATGAAAAACAATGGGGCCACTTTGGCAGCCTAGAGTGCGCTAGACGAAAGCCTTTGTCGGGATACTTCGCCTGCCAATGACTGCCTATGCTTGTTACGGCTGCACCGCTCGGGAGCCATCCTCCTCCACTAGCTGCCGCACACCGGCTGACGACGGAGCAGACCTCGACGTCACCGCGCCAACAGCTCCATCTGTCGACGAAGATGATGACTGCCTATGTTTGCTACGGCTGCACTGCTTGGGAGTCATCCTCCTTCGCAAGCTGCCGCACACCGACTGACGATGGAGCAGCGCTTGAAGCCGCCGCGCCGACAGCTCCACTTGTCGACGACGATGACGTCTCCTTTTGGCAGCTGCGCTCGTCGATGAGTCACCCCAGGCGCTGGACGTAACGCTGAACGGACGGACAGAAGAATGAGCCATTAAAGGCTTTCGCCTTAGTATGCAACAGCAGGTGGCTTTTGGCGGGGTTTCAGTAATTTTTCGTGACCCGACAGTTGCAAATATTAGGGGAGAAATGGGCTACGTTGTCACGAGCAGGTGGGTAAAAACTCCCACGAGGGATCTGCGCTTTATGGTGTCTTCGTCTGGTCACCTAAATAGAGCACGCAGATCGGTAGCAAACTCTGAATCTTTGTAGGAGGCACTGCCCATTTGAATAGCCGAGACGCTTTCAGAGCGCTGACGTGAATGAAGTAGACCCTGGGAGCCTTTTGGCTAGGAGACTTTCGGCGCATTTTATTTACTCATCACACCTTTTCGTCAAAGCACATCTATATTTCATCTCCAGTGCACTCACTTACAACGAAGGGCCTGGTCGGTACCGCAACGTGACATTTGAGCTTGATCAGCGTGGCCATCAACAAAAACGTTCACTCGCTGACATCCACTGTCAACCAGGAAAACATTCCATTTTCGTCGTGCACACAGTGGTTTCTTGCGCTTCACGCACTGATAAACACCAACGCCGCAGTTCCATAGCACAAGCGCAGCCGCAAAGATGTATCGTCCAAAATGCAGGAGAAGATGCACGGTCGCTGAGCCTTTTCTGTGCTTGCAGACGCCGCTGGTGCGCTCATCGATGTTACCACGTCGGTAGCTCCTGCCATGCACCGCGAAGAAACGTTCCGAGGCTCGACATACCGATCAATTTCGTTGGATTGAAGCTAGTGGGGAACTTCACCAGAACGTAAAAAACACTATCACATAGCCGCCGCCCAAAACAGCGCGACCGCCACCTGTGCCGTCGTGTACCGCCGGCATGCCGGGGACGCGAGATTTGTAAGAGGTATTCACAAGGCCCAGAGCGCTCGATCACTCTGACTTCTTTTTGAGGGCGTGTGAGAGCGCTCTGCCCTGGAGGCTGGCACTACGAAAGAACCAGCCGAATAAGAAAAGGGTGCCTCGAATCGACCGGAAAAAGGTCTCGTGCCAGAGCACTATATAGCGTTCTAAAGCGACCAATCGAAGACACCATAAGTGAACAATGCTTCCTCCCCCGCCGCCCTGACTGATTCTAGCCTGGGAAGGTCGTCGAACGGAGTTCATTGGGAGTACTTGTTTCTAGTGAAGGCGATGCCAGGCTCTGTACAATGCTTTCAAGTTCTAGCAACAACGAAAAAAAATCTAGCAAGGAAGATTGGCCAAGGCGTCAAAATTATCTTTCGAAGTGTTTTTTATCAATGCTGCAGGAGGCAGGATAGTGCAAGGAAGGGTATGAAGAATTGGCTCTATAGTACGAGTTGTTAAGGGTATATAAATGTTATCCAATTTATGAGATGTGTAGTATTATTTTGTTTCGAGGTCGTGGATAAAAGAAAGAGCACCAGACTTTTCGTTAAGACCTTCTTCAATACTTTTAAACTTGTGCATAAATTAGGTTTCATGTTATCGCGTGCTTTTGAAACCCTCGTGAATAATTGTTACTTTTAGTTGGTCAAATGAGTATTCTTTTGAGTTTACATGCTAGGATAAGGGAATACTAAGGAGCGGCTCCCTGTATGCGTGAAGGTTGTAAAATCGAATACAGAAGGGAGTGTCCCTCTTTCCTATGTATTCCTGCTTACAGAGCGCCTTCCTATCCCTTTCTCTCGTATCACTATCTCTTTTTTTTCTTTCTTCCCCCAACCTTGTCCTAATTTGCTCCCTTAACCTACCCCTTTTTATGTTTTTTTTGCAACTGTTGCGTTGCTGCTGTTCACGTGTTTGCTTTTCGCTCTTCTCAGCAACTCACAAACATAAAACGTGAATCTGACCCGATACCACTCCAGTCCTGAAAGAGACCTCACCGCTGTTGAAACTTCGACAATCAATGTCTTTCAAAAGCGCCTACTTTATTCAACCTTTTCCCTGTGGAAGCCAACGTTACGTGTGCGTGCGTGCGTGCGTGCGTGCGTCCGTGCGTGCGTGCGGCTACAAAAGGAAATGTATGGCCTAAGGAAAACGTAGGGCAACGTTGATGTTCACTGCTGCCGTTTCCGTTGGGAAGACAATTAAGTGAACTGTTTCAGATAGAAGCTACCTTTCAAGAACATAACAACGAAAAACAGCAACGTTCCTTCGATGGGAGCCGATCCCACTACTTATCTATGCTGCGCAAGTTTCTCTACGAGCTGTCTTGCCGTGGCGGGTCTCCTTCACTTCCGGAGATTTTTTGTGTTATGTCTATATCAATCTTTACAGTGTTCAGTAGCGCCACAAACAACCGCAGCGACAGGCGAGGAATGGTTTTTAATTAGCTGGTGCCACGTAGACCGTGATCGAAAGTGAGCGGTGGTAGCTGATTAGTTGCGAACCTAGTGGCGTGCAATGGCAACGGCAGATGATAGAAGTAAGCTTAAAAGACGGGTGTGGGAATGAACGGCTCACGGAGAAAGCGCCCTTCCATTAGAACTTAACTGAAGTTATGAAGATGAAATTTACACTCGAAGGGGACGTGATGCGAACGTAAGATAAGCAATCGTCTTCTACGGTAGCGACACGGTTTACGAGAGAAGTCAAATGCAGTAAAATTAGGCAGAAAGTCAGATGAGCAGAAGAAATTCGAAAGTTTTAGAAAACAGGCTGGCTGCAGCTGGCGAAAGGCTGAATAATTGGAGGTCAGTGACGAAAGCCTCTCTTCTGCAGTGGACGCAGATGGCTTGATGATGACGATAGTGAAAATAAATGGTAATGGCAGTGTGGTCTCAGGGTGGCACATGCTACACAAAATATAAAGGGCTCGGGGTAGCACTGTTTTTTCGCCGCCTAACTTAGTGAAAGGAGGCGGCAAATGCCCCATCTGCTAGATTGAAAACACGTGCAACATTCATTTTGCGCGGAAAGCCCAAGCAGCACTGCGTGCAAATGGCGTCCATTTCTGTAATTAAAACACGACTTGAAATGCAACGCGTCTGAATATAATATTTTACATTGAGACAGCTTTCAGGCAAATTTGCTTTTCGCGGACAAGCTGCTTGAAATACTGCCTTGACATCGGAAACAGGAGCATACTGCCGTTTGCTCAGCACTTCCCGGCACGTGCAGACTGCGCACCGATGACGCGACACCACCTCGGCTTGCCTTGGTAATCACGGCGCCGAATCCAGACCAGACTTTAGCGCACATCTGGCAACGGCGATTGGGGACTACAACTGACACCACCGAAAGAGGACTTAAAAGCCAGCCAGCAAGCGTCCACTTCGGGCACGGCACCGCATCGAGTATGCAGCGTACTCAGCTACTGCTATTGCAGGTGACCGTCACTTGGGCCGTTTGCTCAGCACTTCCCGGCACGTGCAGACTGCGCACCGATGACGCGACACCACCTCGGCTTGCCTTGGTAATCACGGCGCCGAATCCAAACCAGACTTTAGCGCACATCTGGCAACGGCGATTGGGGACTACAACTGACACCACCGACAGAGGACTTAAAAGCCAGCCAGCAAGCGTCCACTTCGGGCACGGCACCGCATCGAGTATGCAGCGTACTCAGCTACTGCTATTGCAGGTTAGTTACGTACGGTGTGCTTCATGCATTAAGAGTAACAACTGCTGTTTGATCGCGGTGTCGTGCCCTCTTGAGTGGATTGATCTCTTCAAGCGTTCTAATTTACTCCTGTGTTCCCTCTACTCTGCAATGCTTGAGTTGCTCCTCTTGCTTTCTGGCGACGTTGAGACGAACCCAGGTCCCATGTCAAAAGCTGAGGCAGATGCGTTTGCCTCGGCTCTTGAGTCGATACAGAAACTAGAGGCCGCACAGGAGGCACTCTTGGCAGAATTAAAAAGCGCAAAAGACAAACAAGCTGCCACTGACAATGAACTCATCATTCTAAAAACCAAAGTTGCGGCGCTTGAGTTGGCCACTCCCTCAGAAAGCGCTGCAAATTCGAGCGTGAACGGAAAAGGAAGCAGAACTTTACGTGATGTCACAGATCAGCTGCAAACAATAACTTCAAGATGTGAGGACGCAGAAAACAGGCTCAGACGAAATAATTTGCTGTTTTTCGGGATAGAAGATGACCCTGGAGAGGACAGGGCTACCCCTGAAAAGGAAGTCATAAAATTCTGCTCTGAAAAACTGCAAACTGCAACAACAAGTTCGCAATTCGAACGCGTACATAGGCTTGGGAAATACCAAGAAGGAAAGAACAGACCTATAATAGCTAAACTAACTTTCTTTAAAGACAAGCAACGCATCTTGTCATCTGCACACAAATTAAAAGGCTCAAAATATTCAATCGGTGAAGATTTCTCCCCAGCTACGCGACAAGCTAGAAGGAAGCTGCTTGACTTCGCCAAACCTCAAAAAATTCCTTTTAAACTGTCAGTTGATCGGCTGCTTATAAGTAATCAGACTTACACGTACGACAAAAACACTGATACCGTTGTCATGTCGCAAAGATAGCTAGACATAAGCACTTGCTCACGGGCTCTTCCACAGTCAAAGCTACCAATCAATGGGTCTTTGTTGACACTATCTTACGCAAACATACGAAGCATCATGCCCAAGCGCGAATTAGTTTGCTCTCTGCTTGACGATAACGAATCTAATATTCTTGTTCTTACCGAAACATGGCTAAACCCTGACATTACAGACGACGAAATTCTTCCTGACAACCATTCTTATAATATTTACCGCAAAGATCGAACTAGCAAGAGAGGCGGGGGCGATCTTCTTGGTGTTAAAAAATCATTATCTTCACTTATTATCGACTCGAACTCATCTCTTGAGATTGTGTGGGTTGAAATAATCATAAATTCGACCAAACTACTGGTAGGTGCCTGTTACCGTCCACCTGACTACAGCACTTCTTTCGTTACAGAACTACGCAATAGCATATCCACGGCCCTCCAGCTCTGTCCTGCGCATTCAGTTTACTTATTCGGTGATTTTAACTTTCCGCTCATAAATTGGCGTAATCTATCATCATCTTGTCGAACATCTGTGGATTTTCTTAACTTAACTTTAGATCTTAACCTGTTCCAGGTCGTTAACAAACCAACCCGTGGTACTAACATTCTAGACCTTATACTCACCAACACCCCCGAAACCGTTGAATCCGTAGTTCATCTAAACGGCTTTAGTGATCACGATCTACTTCAGGTTACAATTAGTGTTCCACTACCCTTTTCAGGGATCTCAAAGAAAATAATACGTGATTATAACAAAGCAAACTACTCTAAAATAAACAGTGAACTTGAAGTATTTTTCAACCGCACGCTACTTCCTTCTTTTTATAATCGCTCGGTGGAAGATAACTGGGTATGTTTCAAGAATAAAATGTCTGCTCTAATTAACAAATATATCCCGTTGATCTCGATAGCAAATGACAAAACAAATCCTTGGTTTACTAATGCCCTACGTAAGCTCAGGAATAAAAAGAAACGTCGGTACAATACCGCTAAACGCGTCAATAATGCTCCTTCGTGGGAAAGGTACAGCCTTTGCTTAAAAACGTACTGTTCTGCCTTAGCTGCAGCCAAAAATAAATATTTCTCCACAGATTTACCTTCTCTCTTAAATTCGAATCCGAAAAAGTTTTGGCGAATTATATCACCTGACCGTGACTCTAACAAGATAGCCTTGCATAGCGATACAAATACTCCCCTCTCTGACAATGAGTGCCCCTCTGCGTTTAATACGTTTTTTTCATCGATTTTCAGCCGCGAGGACCATACCAATGTACCTGATGTTGCTGACTATGACTGGCCATTCATGGAAAGTATTGAAATCTCGGTGGAGGGAATTGCATGTTTTATTAATAATTTGAAGATTTCTACTTCATCTGGTATTGACAATATTAGTTCCAAGATATTAAAAAATACCATTTCTATATCCAGTAACATTCTGTACCATATATTCAAGCAGTCTTTGTCATCGGGACAGCTGCCTAATGACTGGAAAATGGCAAAAATCATACCCATATTTAAAACTGGGAATAAACACTCCCCGGAAAATTACCGTCCAATTTCATTGACCTGCATTTGCTGCAAGATGCTGGAACATATAATTGCTTCTCATATTTATAATCACCTCGAGGCCAATAATTTCTTTTTTCGCCATCAACATGGTTTCAGGAAAGGATTATCATGTGAGACACAGTTACTCGAATTCACGACTGACCTGCACCTTAACATGAATAATAACCAGCAGACCGATTGCATTTTCCTTGACTTTTCCAAAGCCTTTGATCGTGTAGCTCATTGTCGCCTTATTGCTAAATTAACTGCACTTCGATTTGACTCCTTCACCCTAACATGGCTTCGAAATTTTCTTTCGAATCGTCAACAGTTCACAGTAGTTAATAATATTGCTTCGTCTCCTACTTACGTTACTTCTGGTGTGCCCCAGGGCAGCGTTTTGGGCCCTTTACTCTTCCTAATTTACATAAATGATTTGCCACTTAATGTTTCTTCTCGCTTACGTATTTTCGCTGATGACTGCATTATTTACAGATCAATTAACAGTACTGACGACCACCTGGCCCTTCAAAATGACCTTAGCCTAATTCATAGTTGGTGTAACACCTGGTTAATGGCTTTAAATGTGTCAAAATGTCAGGTAATTTCTTTTAGTCGTAAGCGTGATAACTCACATTTTTTATACAACGTCAATAATAAAGAATTGTTACATACAGTATCGTATAAATATTTGGGTGTTCAACTAACCGAAAACCTCTCCTGGACAGACCATATTGCAGCCGTTTGCGCAAAAGCTTCAAGGACATTAGGTTACCTACGTCGTAATCTGGGTAATTCACCTTCCAACATCCGAAAATTGGCCTATCACACATTTGTTCGTCCACAGCTCGAATATGCATCATCCATTTGGTCCCCACATCCTACATACTTAACCGACATGCTTGAATCAGTCCAGAACCGAGCTGGCCGTTTCATTTCACGTAATTATAGCCATCACTCCAGCGTAACGCAAATGAAACTCGATCATTCCATACAGCCTTTAGTTCTTCGCCGTTATATCGCTCTGTTATCCTTGTTTCACAAATATGTTTATAATGCTACACAATCCACACTTCATACCCAGACCGCCTCGAACACGTCTCGTCGATTAAATAACCACTTAAGTTTTGCGCGCATGTACGGTACGACACTTGCTTTTAACTTTTCCGCACTCCCTACCGCCATTCGCATGTGGAACAATCTGCCTGATCACATTGCTTCCGAGTCAGATCAAGAAAAATTTCGTCATCTCCTACACGAGCATTTTTCACAATAGCACTTACAAATCACTTTATCTTGTCTCTTACACTTGGCAATCTGCTTTGAACTTCTTGCGATTTTCTTTTTTCATTGCTACCTCGCTCTTGTGAATTGCTATTTTATGCTGCGTCGTGTGTTCACTTGTATGCCTTGTATATATTATTGCTTTTTTGCGTCTTTTTCCCTGAATATCACTTCACGAATTGTACTCCCTGATATGGTCATTTTTTGTGTTTTTTGCGTTTTTCTTTTTTTCTTTTTTTACTTTCTAGTATTAATGCCTTACGTTAAGTTTTACTCATGTTATTTCCTTAAGTGTACCTTTGTGGCCTTTCATTACTACAGTTGTTCCTGTTTCATGTTTTGCTGCTTACTCTGTAACCCCCCTTACACAATGCCCCTATGGGGCCTGTAAGGTATTTTAAATAAATAAATAAATAAATAACGACGGGCAATGAGAGGCCGCTAACGTTGTCGCCTCTGCTACGCATCATTCGAAACGTTGCGCCAACCATTCTAGAAGTTGGTTTGCTGAGAGCCATTTTGCAATAATGAAACAGTCCTTGAAATTTGGAAACGAATCCTGTTGCTCAGTGGGCCACGACGCAATGTAATTCAGAACCATGTACGTATTCCATGCCTGCACCGAGTGAAATACCTAAAATATTGCTCAAAGTATTCATTTTATTTCCTTTCCTGCAAGCTTTGCTCCCGCGCCAGTTGATTCCTTCATCAGGTCTTGTACAGAGGGCAAAACGCATGTCTAGAACACGCTCTGAGCGTGTTTCGGGCGTAACACACCGATAACTAGCGATGAGATTTGGTTAAAAATGATGTGGATGTGAACATGGGCTGTTAAACTCATAGAATTTCATCGTCATTTTTTGCCTTCTTGGTTGCAGCGGCTTTGGGAGCTCCGGAACGCAGAGTTTGTTCGTTCTAGGCATGTGTTTTGCCCTCTGTACATCTGGAGGTGGTGAAACAAATTCCTTCAACCGAAACTTCAAGAAAATGAATTTTCCGCGTGAAAAAAAATACTGCTGCAAAACGCAGCCAGTAACGAAAAGTAGACAGCAGAGAATACTGCAAACGAAATAACTACCAAACATGAACACCGCGAAGTGCCGGTAACGAAGCGCTGCCTTCAGTGGAGTACAAATCTTGAGAGCTGAGGGAGAGCTTTAAGTGCGGGAGAGGTCTCTTTCCGATTAGCTGCAGATTCGATGAAGCAAATCGGCATCAAAAATTTTCATGTGTGGGCATTCTACACAAGGTGATAGTTTTCGGGGACAGTGCTTTGCTGAGCGTCGACTGTCTTTACTCGGCCTTTTCTTGAGCTGAGCGTTCACTTAGGCCCTTTGTTCATCACTCCAAGCCAAAACGCAAGCTGGCTCAATGAAAGAAAAGTACGTTCGGTGGTGCAGATCAGACACACAGACAGCCAAAAGCTTTTGTTTCAGTGGTAGAACTTCGAGTGGCGAGGCTCTTGTGTGGAGTTGGTTGGGCGAGGTAAAGAATACGCCATTCGCGTTCAGTATACTTTACAGCAGCAATCTTTTTTGTCTCTTGTAAAAAAGCGAGTTCCGGGCACTGCTATTCACAGTCCAGTTTTCCCTCTAGTCCTCTCTCTCTTTCTCTCTCTCTTTCTCTCTCTCTGTATAGTCCTCTCTAACGTATGCCAGAAGATGCTCGTATTTAGCGGAGCAACAGCGGTTTCTCCTTCTAGAAACAAAGTGCAGTTTCCGGATAATATTCAATGCTATGTTTCGTTTTTTTTTTCTCTCCGTATAATACAAAAGAAGCTTCGCAATCGTTATGAGACTCCTAGGCTACTCTCCTGCCCAGAATTGGAGGAAAAATTTCAAAACAGGGAGAGCTGGAAAGAAATGTTTAATGAAAGAATCCTAGAAAACAAACTGTCGAATTACTGTGCATTTATTTAGTCTATGTGTTAGAAAACTGTTCTTTTCAAGTTGACAATACGATTCAATGCAAAGTAAAGAAATTAATTAATTAAAAGGGAACGCATAGATCTGTTGAAAAAAGAAGCTATTTATAATATTGCTTGAGTTTGATCTAGGTCGAAGGAAACTTGCTGGTGTAGATTCTGACTGAATAGCTGAGACGTTGTACATGATTTATTTTGATTGGGAAGCGGATTGAAAAATACCATACACTTGGGTCTGTGTGTTCATTTGCCTTCCTTTATTTTAATAAGGAAGCTACGCTTTCCAGCACCTAACGCTCAAGAAATGGAGGACATGGAAACATAAGGCGGATGTCTCTGGTACTCCCAGCAGCTAGGACGAGTGGCGGTTTATCGTGCAAAAGCAAGGAACTAGCGCTTGCTTGTGTCGATGCTGGCGTTTTCTGGTGATTTATGCACCAGGCACGTGGCAACGAAGACGGCCTTTCTAAAAGGGGCCCATGCTAACGGCATATCTGGGAGGGAGCCGCCGGATATGAAATTTTTTTTTGTCATTTTTTGCTGTCGTTGCGCTCTCGCTGCTGCACCTGTATGTATAACGATGCGTTGCCGAAGCTGGTGGCTGCGCTTCAAAGAAGATGAAAGAATTTCTATGCACACCTTTCGTCCTAAAAATGAGTGCAGCGGTGGAATGCCAAAGAAGCAATATCCTTGGAATCAGTCCCAGGATATTAGTCACACTGAATAATAAAAAAAGAATGAACATTTATTCCCATCATCAGCGTCTCTTTGTAAGCCAGTTTGCATCGCATGAATTTACCGAATTACTTAAGTTTGAAATTTTGTGTTTTTGTAAAGAAGCCAACTTTGTCTTCGACGGCAACAATTTTTTCGGTGTTGAAGGGAGTAAAAAGTGCCAGCACTGCCGCCGAAGGAAAGCGTAGGTACAGCATGACTGAATGCATTATTTTACTCCCAAAGTAAATACATTTCCTTATATAAGCGAGTTTTTGTTAAGGGTGAACAATATCGCAGCTCTCCATATCATAATTCCGATCTCATGAATGTCCAATGTGCAAACCAGACACGGCAGCAACAGAGAAAGGGAAAAGAACAACTGCGCTTTGAGTGTTCTTGCAGTCCTAACTTCTTGCTTTGTGTGGTTGCGTTTTATGCACCTCGTTAAAATTGAAAACTGGCTGGTACAACTATTCGCCCTCTTCAGCAATCACATGTTTGCGCAATTCGGAGTTATACATCCATTTTACTGGCGCTAAAAGGCGTATTTTAGCGATTACCCTAGTTTAAAAAGAAACAAAGCCGTATTCACAGGAAACGCAGGCTAAATCGTTTTATCACAAAATTTCTCTAGACGGTTGGTGCAACCGTAAGCATTCCACTCAACGCACGGCTGTTCCTTCGTTTTTAAGCTTTTACGCCCATTTCTTTATAATCTGGTTTTCAACAAGGCACCGTAGTTTTGTAATCGCATGACTATAATATAAACCACATATATGTCCCACATTCCCTACATACCTATATTTAGGGAATGGCTGGAATCTGAAGTTTTACATAATTTCTCACAAACCGCTGGCTAATCTCAGCTACATACATGTCATTTTTATATGTAAGCACACGGATTCGCGACGCAGCACTTGTTAGTGCTCCATTTTGATTCTTATTACACTCTGACTAAACTTACCTGCCCCTAGTCAAGCGCGCGTCAACTTTTTCAACACTGCTGTTCAAGTGCAAAAAAAGTACGCTTAAACCCACGCTCAAGAAAAATTCCAGAGAGCGACAGCAATGCTTAGATTTCAGTAGACATGCGCACTGTAAGGAAACCATTATTGGTGGACAGAGAACACGCCTTAGAAAAATATGCAGCGACGAAAGCAATTATTTGAAAGATATCCACTAGTTTCAAACCACAATATGAGATATGAGCCATCTTATCAACTCCCTCAACAAAGCTTAGCAACAAGCATTCAGCCTAAAGGGAGATGATGTATTCAATACATGGCCAAGAAATAGAAGTGAGCGCCCCCCTTCCCCATGCTTTTATACCAAGATTCTGTAATGCCCTTTCCAAAAAGCGCGTTGCAGAACTACCACCGTGTAACGGTCAGCAACAACCGCTACAAGAAATTGTTCCTCGAACCACCAAAGCTCACATATACGCGTAGACGCAACACAAATCTCAGCGCTATCCGTGTTAGCCATGATCGATACAAAATCTTCGACAACAAGTTCCTCTTCTCTGTCCAGATATAGGACCTGCGAAGAATTAAAAATGGACATTGCGTTTAGAAGCGCGGAAGCACATGAAGTAAACTTATTTAACGTTATTTTACATGTAAATACAATCTTCTATTGCGCATCATGTACTGTCACCAATACGCTACAATGCTCATTCTCTCAGAAAAAAAAAAGATAAATATGTCAGACACATAGGACAGTACACCATACCGCGACATTCAGAATAATCTTACGAACATTTATAATCAACGTGAACGTAGCATTGATAAACTGCTGGATATGCAATGATGCTCTAAATCTCAAAGAGAGAGAAAATACCGGAAGGTGTTCCTGGCGCACACGTTTAATACACGACAGCCTGCACGGGGATCAATCTAAACGAAACTAGGAATCTCTCAAGTACTACATATCGTTATGGCAGTGACCCTCCCAAAGCGGATCTGTGCCTTGTTCGAATCCTCGCTGCTGAGTCGGGGGTTCGGTGACTACATTCGTCCAGCGGTCAAGGCGCTCTACGGCAGTCTCCCTGCAGAATGCCGCTCACAACCACCAAGCTACCCCTCCCTTTCCCTCCCATTCTTTCCCTCGCTTTATCTTTCTTCTATAAAAGCAAGGAAGTCGCGTGCCGCTCACTGCAAGTTGTTCCTCAGTTAAGCTCACAGACTGTCTACCTTTTTCTCAGCGCCTTTTCTTCTTTCTATTGCTTTTGCCTTTCTTCCCGGTTTCCTTTATCTCATATGCCCCACCATGGTGGCTCAGTGGTTACGGCGCTCGGCTGCTGACCCGAAAGACGCGGGTTCGATCCTGGCCATGGCGGCCGAATTTCGATGGAGACGAAATTCAAGAGGCCCATGTGCTGTGCGATGTCAGTGGACGTTAAAGAACCCCAAGGGGTCGAAATTTCTGGAGTCCTTCACTGCGGCGTCCCTCATGGCCTGAGTCGCTTTCGGACGTTAAACCCCAAAAATTCAGGGGGCGCTTTGGCTCTCTAAAGTGCTACAAGGCGAAAGCGTTTCCTGTCCACTGTTTGTTTTTATTTGTTTTTATTTTTCATTGTTTTTTATTTATATTTTTGCTCCTTTTCTTAACTTTATTGTTTTTATTTTTATTTTCACATTTTATTTTTATCTTTATTTTGTTTTTATTTCTGTTTATTTTCTTATTTTTATTTCTTATTTTCCTTCTCTTGACTTTACTCCTTTTATTTTATTTATGAAGCACATGCATTCAATAGATGCGCCTTTATTCACGCTGGAACCTTGAGCCTTTTAAGCAGTGACGCCGAAAGGCGGACGAATCTGCCGACGCGTCTGTCGACACGGCTGCCACGCGTCTGTCGACACGGCTGCCGACGCGTCTGTCGACACTCCTGCCGACGCGTCTGTCGACACGGCTGCCGACGCGTCTGTCGACACTCCTGCCGACGCGTCTGTCGACACTCCTGCCGACGCGTTTGTTGACACTCCTGCCGACGCGTCTGTTAACGACAGTATGAGGTATTAAAGGCTTTCGCCTTAATAAACTAAACTAAACATTTATGTTGTGACTTTCCGTCACCGAACACGCTTATTTATTCCTTTCTCTGCTCCTTATTTTGTGTACCCGGCGCTGTGGCTCAGTGGTTACGGCACTCGGCTGCTGGGCCGAAATATGCGGGTTCGATCCGGCCGCGGGAGCTGAATTTCGATGAAGGCGAAATTCTCGATGCCCGTGTACTGTGCGATGTCAGTGCACGTTAAAGAATACCAGGCGGTCGAAATTTCCGGAGCCCTCTACTACGGCGTCCCTCATAGCCTGAGTTGCTTTGGGACGTTAAGCCCCAATAAACCTAAGCCTAAACCTCATTTTGTTTTTTTATTTAGGGCTCTCTGTAATTTAATGTTGCTGGTGCTGCCATACATTTTCTTTGTTTTTGCTCTTTTCAGTTTAACCTCGTTTCCTGTCTCCATGCGAGCAGTCGCAGTTTCCATGCTTGAACGAAAGCTCCTGGAAGTTCGTGCTCGCAAACACTGCGCCCACACTCTCTCTCACTCGGCCCTTGCACTTTGGAGCGAATCTGCTAATTATGCCCAGCCGGTGATGGCCGCTGGTGACCGCTGCCATTGATAAGAGTTAATGAAGAATACCTGAGTAATCTGCGATTCTCTGAAGGCATTGCCGTGCGAAGACATTCAGGGGATGACTTTCAAAGCATGACCAATGACTTATTATTTATTTTATTTATTCATTTTTTAGGCAATACAAGTATTGCCCACGAGGCAAGAGAAAAAGAGACTATCGGTCTCCTGACTAGGTCTTGGCCTCGCCGGGAGCAGCCGAGGCAGTAGTACATAGGAATATTTAACAAAAACAAAAAAAATCAAGAACATCAATGACACAATAGGGCACGTGCTCTTTGTCTAAACTGATGTACAGATGTAACATTTTTTGCAGTAGCTATTATATCTGGATAGGAATTGCAGAACTTTGAAATTTGATGTTCGATAGTTTGTGTACCATAATTTGTTCTTGGCCTTTCTGTCAGTAAGGTAGTACGGCGCAATGAATAACCGGTATCTCTATCAAGGTACAGATTACAAAACGCCGCAGAATTTGTCATCTCTGTATATATATACAGACTCAGTTTCAGGTTATATGAAAACATGAAAGATGGTAGATTGTGGCGGATCATAAGCTCAGAAGCACTAACTTGTCCATTTGCTGGCTGAAATAAACGTGCAGCTTTCCGAATGAGCACACATAGTCTTTCACGATCAGTTTTTCTGATAGTTCCCCATACCAGCAGACAATAATTTATATGAGATTGAACAAGAGAAAAATACAGTCGCTTCTTGAGCCAAACTGGCAACAGATTACGAAGCCTGTATAGCATGCCAACTGATTTTGCAACCTTGATGCGGACATTATTAACATGATATGACCAACTAAGTTTCCTGTCAAAAGTAACTCCTAAAAACGAAAGATTTTCAACCTGTTCAATCTCAGAAGTTCGAAACGACAGTCACACAACATGGGATATGGGCTTATTTTTTGCACAAAACAAAATAAACTTCGTTTTATTTGTATTTAATTCAAGTTCATTTAGGAAAAGCCATGTGCTAAGTTCCTGTAGCCAAATATTAGAAATAATTTCAAGTTGTTTAAGATTTTCACCATGAAAGAAAACGTTAGTATCATCGGCATATAAAATTATATCATTGGTTAAAGGAATGTTTACTATATCATTAATGTAAATAATGAAAAGTAAAGGCCCTAGTATAGATCCCTGTGGAACTCCATATTTTATAACACTCATTGCGGATGAAACACCGTGCACTGATGTATACTGCAATCTCGACTGAAGATAACTACGCATTAGTTGGTGTGCAATACCCCTTATTCCATATAACTCAAGTTTTCGCAATAAAATGTTGTGTTTAATAGAATCAAATGCGTTTCGAAAGTCTACAAAAATGCCTACAGTAAAAAGCTTGCTCTCTATATTGCTAAGAATTCCATTTTTAACTCGTAGTAATGCGGATTCAGTCGACTTGGTTTTTTGGAACCCATATTGACAGTTCGTAATTACATGCAGTGACGAAAGAAAGCTAGTCAAACGGACATATGTAACACGTTCTGCGACTTTCGAAAAAAGCGGAAGAACCGAAATAGGCCTATAATTACTTAGATCATTATATGGTCCTCTTTTGTGAATTACAGCAACCCGAGCGATTTTCATCTTTTCTGGAAAACAACCGGTCTCGAACATACGATTGCAGATGTGTGTTAAAGGTCCTGCTATAAATTCAGCAACTGCTTTGATTGGTATCACTCTTATTTCATCTTCGCCAGCTGCCGAACTATTGTTTAAGGAATTAATAATAGAAATAATCTCATCCTCTGACGTGGGTTGGAAGAATAAAGTGTCGCTGATTGTTTGCTTAATATATCGTTCACAGCTGCGTTGTGAAGAAACATGAAATGTGGAGGTAGGTGCCCCCGCGTCTAATGCTGAATTCCAATGGCAGATCGAGACCGCTCCGTCGGATCGCGTACGGAGCGCGTCGGAGCGCGTAGATTTGCCACCTCCCAGTTTGTGATTGGAATGCCAGTGATCCCTCGGGAGCGCGACGCCAGCGCCGCAGCGGCGACCGCGGAAACTAGGCGCGCCGGCGGAGCGGACGCCCTGCTAGCTTCGTGTTCGAGTGCGACAGGAGTTGCGCGAGGCGCGATCTCCGCGTTGACAGACGCCGTCTCGGCGAAACAGAAAGGAGGTAGTACGAAGGCCGTAATGTAAAACCAAAACCAAGCGTATGTACAGGATGGTCCACTCTCCGTGAACACGCGAGTATGCGGCCGCGGTCTTCGGAGAGCCGGTGAGCCTGTCCCTACCGTTCACGAAAGTGGCGGACGACGCGCAGGCAATTTGCTCGCTGCTCGATTTTCCAGCCTTGCGACTGCGAGACGCAAGCCGCTGAACCAATCAGCGAGACAGTCGAGCTTTCGGCAACGACGCCGCCCGCGGACACGCCGAGCGACTAACTGCGCTGCCCCCCGGCCAACGTTTCTCCCTGGCTGCCGTAGTCGTCGCTAAGCCTAACTGTTTTTCATCGATGCCGCAGCTGAGGGCGCTTCGGAATTGGCCAGCGCTGTAGTAAAGGTGCTACTCGCGTCACCGTTTTACTGTGTTCCTCGTCTCATAATAAAATAAAGACATGATCGATTTCTGCGACGCCTCCAACAGCGGAGCTAGCAGACAGCAGGCCAGCCGCACTGGGCTGCATCAGGAAGAAATTTGCTTGTATCGCAGTTATCACTTCTACCAGCAACTCGGTATTGGCCAACGATCCTCAAAAATGATTCATTTGTTACATTCCTCTACTCCAGGGCTTGTTATGAACGCGAACAAAGAATATTAGCGCATTTTTCTGACGCCGGCGGCAGGCATATACAGGCCGGCAGCTTCACACTCGCTGTCCGTTTCAGACGAATCTTCACTGCTGGACTCTGAGCTTTCAGTGCCCGAGTCGGAACTGTCACTTCCATGAAGCAAAATTAGTGCCGCACGGCTCGAAGCAAGTTCATTGCCGTCCACTGTTGACTGGAAAGTGCCCGTCTGTCCCGGCTCGCCCGGCTCACCACGTAGCCGTAGCGACGACAGGAACGAAGCGGCTGCTGCCGGTCGCGACCGGAAGCAGTCGCGGCGGAAAAGAAAACGTCACGCGAGGTTCCGGTCAAATCCGCCGATTTCGGCAGATCAAGAATCGCTGCTCCACGGAGCGATCCGGGATTTCCGCCTGATCCCGATCTGCCATTGGAACATACAACTCGCGCTCCCATTTTACCATTGGAATACGACTGATCCAAACCGAGCAGAAAAACTTGATCCCGATCTGCCATTGGAATTCACCATAAGAAGTGGCTATTAAATGCGTATGCAAGCGCTGCACCTTTATAAGCCTTTCCATTAAGAATAAATTCAGCTGGTATGCCAGTCGCGTTGCTGGCGGTTAGTTCGCGATATGTTTTCCATATTTTACTGCAGTCATTTCTGCAACCTTCAAATTTACGTGCATAGAACTCTGATCTCGCCTTCTTTAGGTCGCTGCTCAGTTTGTTTCTGATTTGTTTAAATTCCTGTAGTAGTACTGCATCACGTGTACGCAAAAACAAGTTAAATAATCTATCCTTGTGTTTAATACGCTTGTAAAGCTCGTCAGTCACCCATTCTTTTCGAGCCTTTTTGTGCTTAATCACAGGTTTATAAGGAAATGCATCATTATAGCATTTTTTCATTCTAGTAATAAATACATCGTAGGCTTTAGAAGGATCCGTAATATCGTATATATCTGCCCACTTCTCCTTCTCAACCATAGACATAAAGGCTTCAACCTTCTGCGTGTTTATGAACCGTATATGAACAGTTTCATGTACAACACTCTGTCGTATTGGAAAAGCCGCAAATATTGGTAAGTGGTCACTAATGCCAGAGCTTAAAACACCAGATCTAGTGGCATTCGTAGAAAAGGTACTAAAACATAGGTCAATTAGTGTACTAGAACTTAGGGTGACTCTTGTGGGTGCGTCAATTATATTCTCACAACCATTTGCTAGCATACATTCTAATAACTGAGTCTTTGCGGGTAAATTTGAAAGCACGTCAATATTAAAGTCCACTACAATTACCGCGTGCCTTTTTGAATTATTTACAAATTCAAAAAGAGAGTCTAAAAAATTAAACAACGCTTGAGGAGCGCCTTGGGGTGGTCGGTAAATGGCAATGACAACAACATTGTACACCGTGATTGCTACCGATTCAAAGTCTTCACAGATATACGTGTAGTTTGAGAGTACATCATAACGGTGTTGGTTTCGTACATATATGGAAACGCCCCCACCTCGTTTGTTTTCACGATATACAGAGATGTACCTATAACTTTGGAAGGAGATGGCATCAGAATCGTCAACAAACCATGTTTCGGAAAAGGCCATAAGATCAAATGGGTACTGCAGCACAGATAGATATGCCTCGACATCATTTTGTTTGTTTCTTAAGCTCCTGGCATTTAAATGAAATAACGAAAGACATTGCGCTTTGAAGTGGTTGTCTGTGCGCATTAAATTATTGAATGAAGTGGTAGTATGATAAGCCATCTTATCATTAAAAAAATAAACAACAAAAAAAGTCCTATCAAAAGATTATGCTATGTTGTCAAGGTCATCTTCGGTTTAAATCCTTAAGGCGCGTGTGCCGGTTTGCTTCAACGCGAATATCTTGCTCTCGGTCACCCAAACTAACTGATAGCTCTGTTCTTTCGCCTTGATTTTCGTCAGCCAGTGCAGTCGCCGGTTTGTCGCGGTAAGGTTCTCTAGAAACCAAATTCCCGATACTGCGTCTTTCATGTCTTTCCGTTTTCCGAACCATTTGGATCTCATGTTTCTTGTTGCAAACCTGACCAGGACTGCCGGAATTTTCCTTTCTTTATGTGGCAAGCGATGCAGTGCCTCAATGTCATCGTCGGATAGCTGTGGCAGGTCGAGTTTAGTAGCAGTCTTATTAAGCTCATCCATCAGGTTTTCGTTGTCGGAAGGTTTCAGTCTATGGTTTGCAATGTTGTGTTGACGCATACGCCGCTCTAAATCATTCATTTCTTGTTTCATTGTGAGAATGTCTGCTGTATCCGATGACTGCTCAAGTGTTTCCGCCCGTTGGCGGAAGTCGCTGATGTCTTCATCCTCCTTTTCGAGATTGGCATTCAGATTATCGTATGTGTCAGACAGATGCTGAACCGATGTCTCAATACTCTTTACAGTGTCCTGTAAGCTGAGCAGTTTGTTGAGCTTAGACTCCAGCACCTGTATTTGGGACACCTTTCTGTTTATTTGGGTTAACTGGGCTGTCAGATCACTGGACTGACTGGATAAATCACTGCTTGTCGCAGAATCTTTGCAGCTTGCACATTTTAGGGCTTTCTGCGTCACTTTTTCCATCTCCTTAAAAGATTTTGCACTTAAACCACAGCACTTTCCCAGGTGAAATTTTTCACAACACTCTGCGCATGTTATAAATTCATCAACAATCTGGAGGCTGCATGGTGCGCAGGCAATCTCGTCATCTGAAGACATCACAAAACAGTACTAATACAATGCACTAGCAGAACGGAATTACAGCATTTAAGCAACAAGTGGGAGCATAGCAGTGGCGGTGGCAATAAGGGACAGAAGCGTGCGTAACGCAAAGGTGCTGTAACCAACCTGAAACGATCGAAGAAATGTTCAGGATACGCCCTGTTGTCTTGCCGCCGCCACTGCTGCAACCCGAATGTGACGGCGATGATCGGTGGTGGTCTTTTTGTAGCTGCCTTGATGATATCCGGGCCACGTGCCAAACAGGATAGCCAGGTCAGCAGCAGGCTTTACGTTGGTCGTCCTGGTGTCGGCTTTAGCGGGTAAGAAGTTTCCACGGTGAAGCGGCTCTGAAACGATCGAAGAAATGTTGAGGATACGCCCTGTTGTCTTGCCGCTGCCACTGCTGCAACCTGAATGTGACGGCGATGATCGGTGGTGGTCCTTTTGTAGCTGCCTTAATGATAACCGGGCCACGTGACAAACAGGATAGCCAGGTCTGCAGCAGGCTTTACGTTGGTCGTCCTGGTGTCGGCTTTAGCGGGTAAGAAGTTTCCACGGTGAGGCGGCTCTGAAACGATCGAAGAAATCTTCAGGATACGCCCTGTTGTCTTGAGGCCGCCACTGCTGTAACCCGAATGCGACGGCGATGATCGGTGGTGGTCTTTTTGTAGCTGCCTTGATGGTAACCGGGCCACGTGACAAACAGGATAGCCAGGTCAGCAGCAGGCTTTACGTTGGTCGTCCTGGTGTCGTCATTAGCGGGTAAGAAGTTTCCACGGTGAATCGGCTCTGAAACGATCGAAGAAATGTTCAGGACACGCCCTGTTGTCTTGCGGCCGCCACTGCTGCAACCCGAATGTGACGGCGATGATTGGTGGTGGTCTTTTTGTATCTGCCTTGAAGGTAACCGGGCCACGTGACAAACAGGATAGCCAGGTCAGCAGCAGGCTTTACGTTGGTCGTCCTGGTGTCGGCTTTAACGGGTAAGAAGTTTCCACGGTGAAGCGGCTCTGGAACGATCGAAGAAATGTTCAGGATACGCCCTGTTGTCTTGCGGCCGCCACTGCTGCAACCCGAATGTGACGGCGATGATCGGTGGTGGTCTTTTTGTAGCTGCCTTGATGGTAACCGGGCCACGTGACAAACAGGATAGCCAGGTCAGCAGCAGGCTTTACGTTGGTCGTCCTGGTGACGGCTTTAGCGGGTAAGAAGTTTCCACGGTGAAGCGGCTCTGAAACGATCGAAGAAATGTTCAGGATACGCCCTGTTGTCTTGCCGCCGCCACTGCTGCAACCCGAATGTGTTAGACAGGCAGAACCAAACGGTGGGCCTGAAAGTCAATTTACAGCAAGGCAAAGTAATTTTCTATAGTCTCTGAATAGAACAGCAGTTTACAATGAACGGCGAGTCTATGGAAGAGCTTAGGAAATATATCTAATTAGTGCAGGCAGTGACCGCAGACCCCGATCACGAAAGGTAATAGCGAGAAGAATGGGGTGCGGCGCTCTTGGCCGGCTCTGACACATCATGAATTGCAGGTTACCAATATCACGCAATAGAAGCTACATAACAGCCGCATCTTACCGGTACCCACCTATGGGGCTGAAACGTGGAGGCTAAGGAAAGGGTTTCAACTTAAATTGAGGCAACGCAGCGAGCTATGGAAAGAAAAATTGTAGCTGTAACATTAAGGGACAGGAAAAGGGGAAAACGGTAGAGTGGGTCACAAATCAAACGCGGGTTAATTACATCCTAGTGAAAATCAAAAAAATGGGCTTGGGCAGGGCTCGTAATGCGAAGGCAAGATAACCGCTGGTCCTTAAGGGTAAAGATTCCCAGAAAAACCGAGTGTGGCAGGGGGTGGCAGAGATCAGGTTGGCGGATGAGATAAGGAAGTTAACGGAGATAAGGTCTCCGCAGCTGGCACAAGACAGAGTACATTGGAGAGATATGGGAGAAGCATTTGTCCTGCAATGGACGTAGTCACAGTGATGATGATGCCTGATGATCGCATTTTCACAAAGACAACATATTTCCCGAACCGTTTACCTGCGGACTGAGGTTTCCCGACCCACTTAATTTACGTTAGATTATTAATAGGCCCATATTACGAACTCACCCTCGCCCTTAAAAATTCAGGGGGAGCACTTGTCAGATTACGTGCAGCAAGGCGAATGCCTTTGTGCCATCCTACTGAGCTCACTGAGACGCTTCTGATTCTTCATTGTGTGCATTTGTTTGGTCATGCTCCTTATAACCGATTTCGAGTTACGACACACTACTGCTTCGTTATACCCGGTTTGTTCAATATAACCAATTTCGAGCTGCGACATACTGCACCTTTGTTATATCTGGTGTGTTCGTTATAACCTAACTAGAGCTACTACATACTAAACCATTTTAGAGTTAATTGTTAATTCGTTAGCTATCTTCGCTATATCCGGCACAAATTTTTGGCTAAATCAAGATATCTACTTTTTTGATGCCAACGTGTACATAGCAAGAAGACAAATCGTTTGACCCCACTACGAATGTCCTACGCGAATTAGTTTATCCGCAATGGACGTCTGAATTTTGAAGACGTCACAGCTTGGGGGAACAAAGGTCGTCAATGGTAATCCTTGTTATACGTTACGCCTTGTTCGAGGGGTAATTTTATGATCCCTAACGCGCTGAATCCTTTGATACGACAGCGAACATTGTGTGCCAATTAGGTGGTCCACAATCTATTTCCCAATGGTACTACCCACTGGTCCAACTTGAAGTTCTCACACACACGAGTATACATATTTAACTGGTGAACTATGTGTTTTCCAGTTTTGTATGGGGACGGCTGTCCCTTTTATGCTCCTGGGTCCAAAGAAACTTATCTTCAGTGATTAACAGCTAGCGTGACTTCGCATGAGGTCAGCTTGTGACTTCTCACCTTTGACAACTTCGCCCGGACGGAAGGGCACGCTGGCGAGTCATGTGCCTATAAAGGCTTTCGCCTTAAAGTGCGTCTGTATTAGCTGCCTCATTGGCGTCCTTCACAAGACCATGCAGAAATTATTCTTTTTCACAAACCCGTGTTCCGTAAAACTTTTGTGCTTGACTGTGCTTTCTGAGTGTTTGTTTTAAAAATAGAAGCAAAAATTTAGCTATAAATAAGTGCCTCCTAGTTCGTACTTCACGGGTAATGCGTAGGGAAGAAGTTTACATGAGTTGCAGCGCTGTCCTTGTTTATTAGATTAGCTTTAATTTCCACACTACATTATGCCACTCAAGCATTTGACGCAAGAAGCAGGTGCTACAGCACGCTTCCAACGCTCAGCATTGCGCTCTACTGTTTTCCTCCACTCATTTCGCTGATTTACGCTGCTTTATGCATTCTTTCATTCTTTCGTTTTCCTTCTTGCAAAATGAACCTCTCCGATGCACGTCCTCTCGACACTGCCACTGTAAGACTTTCTGTGGCGAACAGCGGCTCACCGGACCACCCCGGCGCATGCCACGGCGCATGCCTGCCTTTGCAGAATAAGAACTAGGAAGCGTCCGGTAACACAGAGCCCGAAACTGCCAGAGGGACAGCGCAGTGGGACCATTCTTCCAGCGCCAGAATGAGATTTCAGTGGCACCAATCATGTGCCTCACCAAGCGTTCACCAATGTAACAAATTCGCTAAACAGGAGGGTCAGATGTCCTGTCTATCTTAACCCGCTATCTACTATTATGCCGTTGCCTTTCCCCACTTTGGAAAATTCCTCGATGCAGCATAGCACGAAGGAAGTGTCTTCAATCTCTATATTGCACCTTACCCTGGCAGGTGTTTCTTTCCTACCTGCGCTTTATAATCAGAGAACACTGTTCGAGAAACAAACTTAAGAAGATGCCAGCAGACAAGCTATGCTTGCGCGCTTTTGGTGAGATAAGTGCCTTGACAAATATGCGGATCAGTGAAGCTTAGGCAATATCAAAGTAATTTTCAGTGTTATTTTCACGGGAGATATTAGCTATCTGCAATTATAACCTGCAACAGTAATAGTGTGTCTGGTTTCCTCACAAAACACTCGTTTCTTTCCTTGAGCCAATGATGCGATACAAATATGTGTTTTTCGTGTGCAGCGCAAAGGAACGCAGTACTTCTCGCACGTGATATTTTGTTCCCGATACTCAGCCAAGTTCGTTCCCTCGCTGTCAGTGTCAAGTAATGTTGGGAAACTGAAGCTTTTTTTTTATAAGAAGAGTGGTTAGAAAGCGCACGTTGGCATATAATGAAAACCCCGATTATATGTCACTAGTGATGATATAACAGAGGCTGCAAGAAGTTCTAAACCTTCAGTGCCACGCAAGTGACACAATCTGCTCTATCTTAAACTTTGCGAGAGATCCCGCTCCCAACAACACCTTGAATTATATCGCATAGCCACATATGGCACTTTCTTGACATTGCTTGAACCATGGGTAATGTGCCCATTGTAATCACGCCTACGTCGATGAAGTCATTAGCAATGGCACAAAGGATAATGAATCGACTTATTTCCCACATACTTTCTACGGCTCAAGCTAGCCTTTATAGCACTGCGCTGATGTACTCGTACATCGCACGACTTTAAACGTTTCTGGACGAGGCCTTTGCGAAAACTTTAATACCTCTGTGCACAGGGCGCATGCTTGAGACTAACTGATCTGCTATGTTGTTCGCAGATGTGTTATTGGACTTTTCATTTTTATTGTAGAGTGCCGGCAAAGCCACCGAATAAATAGTTCTGTCGTTAATATTGCCTTTTCAAATTGTTCAGCGTGTAGCTGTACCGTATGTCACGTGGGTATAAATGCCACTGGCATCACCGGAAGTCTCCTGTAGAGCCATGGCTGAAATAATTACCTGCAGTTAAAAGTGAAATCTTCTTCACAGTGCAGGTCTTAGATGCATCGAATTGCCGTCTTATCTAAGCCACACTTTCAAATATTCTTCTTCACAGTGCAGGTCTTAGATGCATCGAATTGCCGTCTTATCTAAGCCACACTTTCAAATATTCTGACCAGTCGTAGCATCAGGAGCGACACGGAGGAAGCGAAACCGAGTTTCAATATCCCTCCACAAAAAAAGTCACATTTATCAAGCGGTTAGTAGAAAGGCGCACACATGAAGAACTCTAAGTATTGACTCAATCGCACTTAGACGTCTTGAAAGCCTATTTGAAATACTACTAACGCAGAGTATCAGTGAAAATTTATGTTACTTTCAAATCTATGAAATACACTAATCTCAGGAACCGTTCAGGATGATAAATTTTGCGCTCTTGATACTCGGCTCGTGCAATTTTAAATGCCCTGCTTCTTACTCCTTGCGCATTCCACTCGTGAGGAAGAACCTCTTACCTATTTGTGCCTGCTGACATGATTTATGAATATGTTAGCAGTGCTACGTCCGTAATTCGTGGCGCGCCACCAAGAACGAGAAGAAGCAATGTGAGAAACAGCGGCACTCGACACACATGCCACGGTCGTAAACGGCGCAGTACGGTGCGCGCCTGTCTTGAATGGCGTTAATCTCTCGCCGGCTCTTTCCTCCAGGTGTCGCTAATGGCGGCAGCCACAAACGGGCTCACGCGTGGCAAACGTCCCGACGCATCTGGTGGCAGTAAAACGGTGCATAAGCACGAGGCGAATACAGACGCCTACCAGTGTACGCAACCAACCTGCTGCGCATAATCAAGGTGTTTACGGCCTGGCAGCTTCCGCAGGCTGACTCACGCAAAATATCAATAAACAAAATGAAGGTGACGGTGGTGGCATTTCCAAGTATGTCAAAACGATTCTTCCACTACGCCGTCCCTCGTAGCCCATGCAGCTGCAGTTTTAGTACCGCTGGGTGACCGCCTGTTTTTTTATGGTTTCAAGCTCTCCCTAGGCCTGGTGTTTGGCTTTTATTTGGTGAAATGCTTGTGAAATGGGTCTTTCTCCCCATATTGTGTACAGTGGTCCACACACCTCTCCAGAGCACTCAAACGACGCAGCGGGCAGCAGTACACTTACGTCATTAACACCGCCGCCGTGGCTTAATGGTTATGACGCTCGGCTGCTGGCCCGAAAGACGCGGGTTCAATCCCGGCCGCGGCGCTCGAATTTTGATGGAGGCGAAATTCTAGAGGCCCGTTTACTGTACCATGTCAGTGCACCTTAAAGAACCCCAGGTGGTTGAAATTTCCGGAGCCCTTCACTATGTCGTACCTGATAGATTGAGTCGCTTTGGGATGTTAAACCCCCATAAACCAAAACTTGCGTCATTAATGAGTGGCCTTATACGGCTTGAGACAAGACTTTATCGTGCTTGC